>NC_134408.1:69474188-69556399 GCF_038048845.1 Mixophyes fleayi
AATGTCCAATCAGTGTTTGTCCCCTGGTAGAGTTTGAAAACCCTCATGACAGACAGTGTTGATCTGATTTTATCCCAATGGGACTTGTCCTCATCACATTCCTCTCCCTTAATAAATCAAGGGACCAGCTGGAGGCTTGTCGTTTAACTCCTGATGGGTTCCATGATCCGGTGGGCATTTGAGTGTAGGGTTCTCCTCTTCATTCCGATACAAGCCATCTGCATTGGCATGTTCAGATCTCTTTTTGTGAAAGACGGTAAAATTATAATTTTTCAGGGCCAAGCTCCACCTTAGCAATCTCCCATTTTCTCCAGAGGACATCTGCAACCAGTATAAGGGGTTGTGGTCGGTATTGACAGTGAACTCCTGCCCATACAGATATGGTTGTAATTTCTTCAATGCCCACATTATGGCCAGACACTCTTTTTCTATGGTGGCATTCCCTACCTCCCTTTTTCATATTTAATATCCCCTAGCAGCTTCTGGAGGGGATCTACCTCTGTGGTCCCATAGGGGGGCAGCATCCTTGGTTGGGCCCACTCTTGACAGACTGGGTTGATCTGATTTTTTTTTATTTTTTTTTAAAAGATATTTTATTGAGTTTTGCAATACAGACAATGAGGGAAACAGGCAATACAGGTAAAACAGAACTGCAAAGAAGTTTCCACTTAATATAAGCAGCGTATTGTTATTAATATGAAATGCAAAAGAAAATTTAGGGAGTGTTGGTGGAAGAGAGAAGAGAAGGAAAGAATAGGGGTGAGAGGGACAGGGGAAATCACTAGCCAAAGCGATAGGGAGAAAAGTAAGAAGAAGATGATGAACCGTGACCAGGATCAAGATTGGTAGTTAGGGCTCAGCGGCCTTAATATGCAAGAGGAGGGGAGGCTCCGTGAAACTCAGTCCAAGGACTCCAGACCTTATTGAATTGGACAGGAGTGCGATGGAGGATGCTAGTCATATACTCCATATGATAGACTTGCCAAGTGCGGTTGATCACAGAGGGCTGGGAGGGAGGGTTTTTCCAAAGAAGAGCAATTTGGCATCTAGCAGCACTAAGCATATATGTAATTAGTTTCTGAGTTGCTTTTGATATCTTGGGAATAGAGTGCGGGAGTAGGGAATATGAAAGAGATGGAGGGAGAGAAATCTGAGTGATACTGGAGATTAACTGATGGACCGACTTCCAGAAAGTAAGTAGTTTTGGACAATGCCACCATATATGAGACAGGCTGCCCTCCTGACCACATTGACGCCAGCATAGTGATGTGGAATCTGGATAAATCATGTGAATACGGTGAGGCACCAAGTACCAACGGTAGAAAATCTTGCGACTGTTTTCGCTTATCTTAACGCAAATAGAGGTCTTTGAGAGGTTCAGGCGAATCTTAACCCATTCCCCAGGAGTGAGCGACTCCCCCATGTCCTCCTCCCATTTAAGCTTGTGAGAATCCTTATGGGGGCAATTGTATTTTACCATAAGGCGATAGAACGGGGAAATCAAGCCCTGAGAAGAGGAGCGGAGACGACAGAACGAGACCAGAGGAGAAGTTAAGTGTATGTCAGTGACTCTACGTCGGATAGAATTATAAAAATGACGAAGTTGAAGATATTGAAAGAAGCAGGACGAGGGGATACGAAAGCGCGTTTGGATATCAGCAAAAGAGGGAAAGATTTGTAGCGGAGTGATGTCGGAGAGGAAGTTGATGCCACAAAGCGTCCAAGTTGATCTGATTTTATCCCAATTGGACTCGGTCTCATCACAGGCGAGTGTATGCAATTCACTCAAGAAGTTTAGAGGGGCATGGGAGCTGAGAGATGGGGTGGTAATTTGAGAGAGAGTTTGGGTCCGCATTTTGTTTTTTCAGAATAGGAGTAATCAGTGCGTGCTTGCATAGTTATGGAAAGATACCAGTGGAGAAAGATATATTACAGAGTTTAGTTAGAGGACATAAGACATGGACCTACCAATTTGTTCGGGTATGGGATCGAGAGGACAGGAGGTAGAGTAGGAAGATAAGAAGAGATTAGAAACTTCCTCTTCATTTGTGGGATCAATTGAAGAGAGGGTGTCATAGGATGCTGGAAAGGAATTGAGGTGATTGCTAGTTGAGGGAGATAATACCATTTCAAGTCTGATCTTATCAATCTTGACTTTGAAATAGGAAGTAAGAGTCTGGGTACTGATGGTAGTCAGAGGGTTTTGGGTGGGAGAATTCGGAAGTGATTAAAATGTGTTAAAAAGTCATTTGGGGTTAGAAGCCTGAGCATAGATGAGAGATTTGAAGTATGTTTGTTTTGCAGTGTCCAGAGCATTCCAAAGGAGTGGTAGATAGCAGTATATGCACAGAAATCATTAGAGGTACAAGATTTACGCCAGTGACGTTCAGCTTTACGAGAAAGTTTTTGTAGATTTTGTGTCACTTTAGTGTGCCATGGTTGACAATGAAGTTTATGCAAAGTTTGAAGAGTCGCTGGAGCCACGTGATCAAGGGCAGTTGCTAGGGTATAGTGAAAATGAGGAACTGCCATATCAGGGGAGGAGAATGTAGACATTGGGGAAAGAAGGTGTTGGAGAGAGTTGAAAAAATGTTGAAAATCAATAGAGCTAATATTCCTGCTGGTACGAGGAGGCTTAGAAGAGTTTGAAAGCAGGGAGGTTAAAGAACTGGGAGGGAGCGAGTAGCAGAAAAAGTTCACTTGAAAAAAAAGAAAACCTAGGGCCCTCGTGTGGCTCTAACCTCCTTGCAGATGTCGCTAAAAAAAAAACCTGAATACCAAGTTCCTTGGCAGGAGGAGGAGGATATGTAGTAATTGTTAGGCTGACCGGTCTCGTAATAAACTTACAGAACCTAGAGGTAGAGGTTGTTGCCTATAGCAGCAGCCTTTCCTGTAGAGCTTGATGTACTCACGGGTACTCGGATGCCCCAGGTCTTAACTCTATAGTAGTGCAAGTTTATTAGCAAAACTGCAGCGGCAAGGCCAGAGGACGGAATCCAAAAGATAACGGTTCATCAGATGTAAACCGAGGTCAGGGGTCTGAAGCAAACAGAGTAGTCAAAGACAGGCTAATAGGTCAGGGCTGGCAGCAAGCAGGGGTATCCAAATGTCAAGCAGAGGTCGGGGCAATCAGAGTTCACGCGTGTCCAAAACAAAGCCAAGGTCAAAACAGTAAATCTATCAGTAGTCAGCAACACAGCAGGTCATCTATCCACAGAGAATAAACACTATAACCGGCAGCGTGGCTAAGCCCTCCCTGCTTTAAATACTCAAAGGGAGAAAAGAGAGACTAAATGAGCCCAAGGAGATGTTTAATTAAGGAATTAGGAACCGGAAGTGATGGCAGGTAGGAATGAGCGGCGCCTCGAATAGATGACAATTCTTATATAAACTAGAGCCTTGCTCCAAGATGCTAAAATAATATAAATCACGTTTTCAGAGCTATTCGTTTTAATGCTTCCTGTCCAAAATGTGTTGAAGTAAATTACTTCACATTGGAAAGACAGATTTTGCATATGTGTCTGCTAATAAGAGGTGCCTTTGGTGTCTTGCCTATTTATACTGTATCAGAACTATAAGAAATGAGGCCTTATTGTGTTCATTGTTTCCAGTTCAAGTCAGGATGTCTATCCATCCATCTATCTTTAAAGCTGAAATATGGTGTCCATGCAACGTAGGAAATGACATCACATTTTGGTCTGTAATTCATTCTAAAAAACAATTCTCATTCACCTAAAATAAGTGTTTTTGGCAATGCTGTGTTATTTGATGTGATACATTCTCTCATTTTTGTAAAGAGGTTGAAATGGAAGAGAGATGGTCAGTCTGTATGCATCTTGTGCTTGACAGCTTTGCTTAAACAATGTGACTCATACATGGATATACCTCACAATAGGATCATGTTATTGGTCAATTTACTTGACAGACATCTAAGCGGAGAGCATTAGCCAATTGAAACATGGTGATCTGCATATGTGAAAATACACTAGAGCAGAGTATGCCATGTTTCTGTGCCACTATTAAATTGCTGCTTTGCCGCGCTAACTATGTGTAGGCTACCCCAGAACTATGTTTAATCTAAGTAATACGAATATAGTGAGGTACCTTTGACATGGGAAAGCGAATTGTTAATAACACATCCCAACTTCATGTCCCGATCTTTCTTAAGGATGTCACAGAGCTGATCAGAAACTTCATTTTTTGTCTAAGGCACTTGTTACCATTGAGAGCTAAGGGTTGTCTCTGTGTATTGCTTGACCATATCAAATAGGTGAACTCAGTCGCTCCCTATAGTAGTTGTACAGCGTATGACATGGCTGTTTCATATATAGTCATTCTAATTAGGGATGTGCACCGGCGACTTTTGAGGTCTCGTGTTTTGTGTTTTGGATCCGGATTTTCGCGATGTTTTGGGTTCGGATTTGTTTCGCAAAACACCTGCCGAAAGGTTTTGGTTCAGATTTAAGGTTTTGGATTCGGATTTTTTTTTGAAAAAAAAAAAAAAAAGTGTAAAAATCAAGTTTTTGGGCTTATTTTCATTCCTACACTATTAATAACCTAAATAACAATCATTTCCACTAATTTAAAGGCTATTCTGAACACCTAACACCTCACAATATTTTTTTTTTTAGTACAAAACGTTGCAACGAGGTATCTTTCTGGACTGCGTAGAGGAGTGTTCCCCACAATATAATTAAAAACCCATCAACTGGTCTGAATTACACCCAAAAATAGTATCTGGACTGCGTAGAGGACTGGCCACTGGCCACCACAATATAATATATAGAAAACCTTCAACAGGTCTGCATTACACCCAAAAATAGTATCTGGACTGCGTAGAGTAGTGGGCACTGGGCACCACAATAAAATATATAGAAAACCTTCAACAGGTCTGCATTACACCCAAAAATAGTATCTGGACTGAGTAGAGTAGTGGGCACTGGGCACCACAATAAAATATATAGAAAACTTTCAACAGGTCTGAATTACACCCAAAAATAGTATCTGGACTGCGTAGAGGACTGGCCACTGGCCACCACCATATAATATATAGAAAACCTTCAACAGGTCTGAATTACACCCAAAAATAGTATCTGGACTGCGTAGAGTAGTGGGCACTGGGCACCACAATAAAAAATATATAAAAAACCTTCAACAGGTCTGAATTACACCCAAAAATAGTATCTGGACTGCTTAGAGGACTGGCCACTGGCCACCACAATATAATATATAGAAAACCTTCAACAGGTCTGCATTACACCCAAAAATAGTATCTGGACTGCGTAGAGGACTGGCCACTGGCCACCACAATAAAATATATAGAAAACCTTCAACAGGTCTGCATTACACCCAAAAATAGTATCTGGACTGCGTAGAGTAGTGGGCACTGGGCACCACAATAAAAAATATATAGAAAACCATCAACAGGTCTGAATTACACCCAAAAATAGTATCTGGACTGCGTAGAGGACTCGCCACTGGCCACCACAATATAATATATAGAAAACCTTCAACAGGTCTGCATTACACCCAAAAATAGTATCTGGACTGAGTAGAGTAGTGGGCACTGGGCACCACAATAAAATATATAGAAAACTTTCAACAGGTCTGAATTACACCCAAAAATAGTATCTGGACTGCGTAGAGGACTGGCCACTGGCCACCACCATATAATATATAGAAAACCTTCAACAGGTCTGAATTACACCCAAAAATAGTATCTGGACTGCGTAGAGTAGTGGGCACTGGGCACCACAATAAAAAATATATAAAAAACCTTCAACAGGTCTGAATTACACCCAAAAATAGTATCTGGACTGCTTAGAGGACTGGCCACTGGCCACCACAATATAATATATAGAAAACCTTCAACAGGTCTGCATTACACCCAAAAATAGTATCTGGACTGCGTAGAGGACTGGCCACTGGCCACCACAATAAAATATATAGAAAACCTTCAACAGGTCTGCATTACACCCAAAAATAGTATCTGGACTGCGTAGAGTAGTGGGCACTGGGCACCACAATAAAAAATATATAGAAAACCATCAACAGGTCTGAATTACACCCAAAAATAGTATCTGGACTGCGTAGAGGACTCGCCACTGGCCACCACAATATAATATATAGAAAACCTTCAACAGGTCTGCATTACACCCAAAAATAGTATCTGGACTGCGTAGAGTAGTGGGCACTGGCCACCACAATAAAATATATAAAAAACCTTCAACAGGTCTGCATTACACTGCACATACGGCTGCTCCTCCATCCTCTCCATCATATACATGTTGGAGTTTCAGCGTGTGAAAACCTCTTGTTTTTGATAATGTCAGTGCATTTTGAATATTTTTAAATTTGCCCCACAACACTGAATGTACCTTATCTATGATACGCATCTATCTTTCTTGACTGCGTAGTGTGGTGGCCCCGGTACACAATTTGGTACCGAGGCCCAGAGCCGGATTTAGACCTCATAGGGCCCTAGGCAGGATACTGTTTTTGGGGCCCCTCCCTGCAAAAATCCATAGCACTATATTTTTGCAGCCTACCATATACCCCTATAGTTACGTAGAAGTGAAAGCATGTGCCGCCGCATGCCTACCATATACCCCTATAGTTAAGTAGATATGAAAGTATGAAAGCATGTGCCGCCGCTGCGCGGCGGCACGCCGCCAAAGGAGGTGAGGGCGTGGCTTGCATCTTTGGGGGCGTACCTAACATGTGAAAAGAGCAAGGCCATACTGCTGCAGAAAAAGGCACCCCTAAATAATTACCAAGCAGTCCCGTTTTTTTAAGTAGTTGGGTCAAAACAACATAATAAATATTGAAGTCAGGGCAGAAATACTTAAGTTGTTTGCAAAAATAATACGCATAAATCCAAGTATGTGCTCTTGTCACTTTTGTCCCTCTATCATCACACTGTGCCCCTTCATTGTCACTTTTGCCCCTTCACAATATCACATGTGCCCTTTCACCATCACCTCTGTGCCCATCACCATCACCACCTCTGTGCCAATCACCATCACTGTGCCAATCACCATCACCACCTCTGTGCCCATTACCACCTCTGTGCCCTTCACCATCACCACTTCTGTGCCAATCACCATCACCACCTCTGTGCCTCTTCACCATCACCGCCTCTGTGCCCTTCACCATCACCACCTCTGTGCCAATCACCATCACCAATTCTGTGCCCCTTCACCATCACCACCTCTGTGCCCTTCACCATCATCACCTCTGTGCCCATCACCACTTCTGTGCCAATCACCATCACCACTTCTGTGCCAATCACCATCTCTGTGCCCTTCACCATCACCACCTCTCTGCCCTTCACCATCACCATTTCTGTGCCAATCACCATCACCATTTCTGTGCCAATCACCATCTCTGTGCCCTTCACCACCTCTGTGCCCATCACCATCACCACTTCTGTGCCCCTTCACCATCACCACTTCTGTGCCCCTTCACCATCACCACTTCTGTGCCCCTTCACCACCTCTGTGCCCATCACCATCACCACTTCTGTGCCCCTTCACCATCACCACTTCTGTCCCTTGTTTTACTTACCTTTCCATTGCGCGCTGCTCCTCCTCCGTCAGTCCAGATGTAAAAAAAAAAAAAGAGATCGCTCGTTGGGTCCCGGCAGCCTCTCCTCCTCTCTCTGTCACTGAGAGGAGAAGAGGCTACCGGGACCGATTCGCGGCACCCGACCCCCCCTCCTCCGATTCGCGGCACCCCCCCTCCCCCGACTCGCGGCACCCCCCCCCGCGACTCGGGGGAGGGGCCGATTTTTTTTTTTATTATTTTTTTTAAAATTACTCCTGTCCCCCCCAGCTGTGCCCCCCCAGAGCCGCTAGGCCCTAGGCAGGTGCCTAGGTTGCCTAGCGGTAAATCCGGCCCTGCCGAGGCCACAATATAGTTAAAAAACCCTCCACGGGTCAGAATTCCACCAAAAAAGGGTATGGACTGCGTAGTGTGGTGTGCCCGGAACACAATTTTTTACAGCGCCAACAATATAATTAAAAAATTGGGCATCAACTGTCACCGTTGTTTAATATCTGATACACCTAAATATGGACTGCACAGTGGAGTGGCCCTGTTAGTAAATTTGGTGCCGGGGCCACAATACCTCCTCCAACTTCCAAGTGTAGTGTTTATAAAGACAGACAGCGTCGAAGTGTTATTTGTTGACTTTCTTAACCCTAAAATTGTCCCTGTTGCAAATATTCGTGCAATGGAGAGTTACTTTTTCATTAAAGACTCAAGCTTTCAAGTGTAGTGTTTATAAAATATAAACAACAATACAGTAGTTTTAGAGCACGTCAATACCTCTTGTTTTAAATTATGACAGGGCATTTTACTTTTGGTTTAATTTCTTGAATTTGTTTAAATTTGGTTTTACTTTTTGAACATGGCAAACGACTGTTGAATGGTCATATAATGCAAAAAAAAAAATTCCAAGATGGAATTGTCCTTGGGCCCTCACACCCACCCTTATGTTGTTGAAATAGGACATGTACACTTTAACAAACCAATCATTTCAGCGACAGGGCCTACCAAACAACTTTGGCTGAAATGATTGGTTTGTTTGGGCCCCCACACCAAAAAAGCTATTCATCTCTCCCTGTACAGACTAAACAGGCTCTACTGAGGCAAGATGTCGTCCTCATCCTCAACCTCTGATTCCTCTCCCCCTACAGTGTGTACTTCCTCCTCATCACACATTATCAATTCGTCCACGCTGGACTCCACAACCACAGGTCCCTCTGTACTATCTGGAGGGCAGTGCTGTACTTCATTGAGGAATTGATTATTCATTTTTATAAACATCATTTTTTCAACGTTATGAGGAAGCAACCTCCTTCGCCGCTCACTGACCAGGTTCCCCGCTGCACTAAAAACTCTTTACGAGTACACACTGGAGGTGGGACAACTCAGGTAAAATAGAGCCAGTTTGTACAGGGGCTTCCAAACTGCCTTTTTTTCCTGCCAGTAACAATATGGACTGTCTGACATGTCTACTTGGATGGTGTCAGCAAAGTAATCCTCCACAATTTTTTCAATTGTGACAGCATCCAATGCAGCGAGAGTAGACATGTCTGCAATGGTTGGCAGGTCCTTCAGTCCGGACCAGATGTTATCAGCATCCCCGCCAGTGCCTCTTTTAGGAAAACTGAGCTTTTTCCTCGCAGCCATAGATGTGGAAGAAAATGAGGGTGGAGCTGTTGGCATTTCACGGTCCTCTTCAGAGGACAATCTCCTGACCAGCAGGTCTTTGCACCGCTGTAGACTTGTGTCTGCCGGAAACAAGGACACAACATACGCTTTAAACCGAGGATCGAGCACGGTGGCCAGAATGTATTCCTCTGACTTTAAAAGAGTGACCACCCTCGGATCCTGGCAAAGCGTATGAAGGGCTACATCCACAAGGGCTACATGCTTGGTGTAATCGCAATGGCTTACCAGCTCCTCCCTCACTTTCTCCAGCTGCTTCTGCAACAGCCTGATCAGGGGAATGACCTGACTCAAGCTGGCAGTGTCGGAACTGACTTCTCGTGTGGCAAGTTCAAATGGCTGCAGAACCTTGCACAACACGGAAATCAGTCTCCACTGCGCTTGACTCAGGCGCATCCCCACTCCTTTGCCTATGTCGTAGGTGGCTGTGTAAGCCTGAATGGCCTTTTGCTGCTCCTCCATCCTCTGCAGCATATAGAGGGTGGAGTTCCAGCGCTTCACAACCTCTTGTTTGAGGTGATGGCAGGGCAGGTTAATGCTTTTTTGATGTGCCTCTAGTCTGCGGTAGGCACTGGCTGAATGCCGAAAGTGTCCAGCAATTTTGCGCGCCACAGCAAGCATCTCCTGCACACCCCTGTCACTCTTGAGGTAATGCTGCACCACCAAATTAATGGTGTGGGCAAAACATGGGACGTGCTGGAAATTGCCCATATTTAATGCCCGCACAATGTTACTGGCATTGTCTGACACCACAAATCCCCATGAGAGTCTAAGTGGGGTAAGCCACTGGGAGATAATTTCCCTCAGTTTCTCTAATATGTTGTCAGCGTTGTGCCTCTTATTAAAGCCTGTAATACACAATGTTGCCTGCCTTTGCACGAGCAGCCATTTTGTAGATGCTGCTACTGATGCAGCTGTTGCTGTTGCTGCGGAAGGGGATGCATCTACCCAGTGGGCTGTCACAGTCATATAGTCCTTCATTTGCCCAGAACCACTTGTCCACATGTCCGTGGTTAAGTGGACAGTGGGTACAACCACATTTTTTAGAGCACTGAGGACACTTGATCGTACTTCTCTGTACATTTTTGGTATCGCTTGCCTAGTGAAGTGGAATCTCGACGGGATTTGGTACCGGGGACACAATACCTCCATCAACCCTCTAAATCCCACTCCACTGATGGCGGACACCGGGCGCACGTCTAACACCAACATTGCAGTTACAGTCGCAGTTATACGCTTTGCAATAGGGTGACTACTATCGTATTTTGTGGTCATGGCAAACGACTGTTGGACGGTCAATTGTTTTCTGAAAGACTTAGCGGTCTTACGACTTCCCCTCTGGGAAGATGACCGACTAACAGCAGCAACAGCAGCAGTGGCAGTAGTAGGCGTACCGCTGCAGGATTCCTCGGATGAATCCCGTATTGAGGAGGACTCAGTCTGGCTGCTGACTTGGGCTGCAGGACTGAATCTGATGGAGATCGTGGAGGAAGTTGACGAGGAGGGTGTTGCTGGTGTGTATCCAACTGGACCACGGGATTTAGGTGTCCCTGTACCGATGAGGGTCCTAGCCCCAGTTCCTGAACTAACCACTGAACTATGAAGGTTATTCAGGTGACGTATAAGGGAGGATGTTCCTAGGTGGGCAAGATCCTTACCCCTGCTTATTTGAGCTTTACATAAGCTACATATGGCCATACATTGGTTGTCTGGATTTGGATAAAAATAACTCCAGACCGAAGAGGTGCATTTTTTGGTCTTCTGACCAGGCATGATGATGGGCTTTTTCATCCCATGGACATCAGCTGTTTCCCCCCCTGGTGCCTCATTTACAATAACCACATCACCATCTTTATCATCAAGTTCCTCCACAGCGCCAGCTACATCATCAATAGGCTCCTCCCGAGCCACCTCTTCCCGTACAGTGATGGGAAGGTCAGGCTTGACAACCACCAACACCCTTGGACTCGCCTTGGGGATTTGTGATAATTTCTCTTTAGAAGGCAGAGTTGTTTGCTGTTTTGTTGCTGACAGCATAACTCTCTTCAATTTTTTGTAGGGGGGGGAGGAGGAGGAGGGATAAGATCCGTGGGTGAAGCTGAACCACTAGTCATGAACACGGGCCAGGGCCTAAGCCGTTCCTTGCCACTCCGTGTCGTAAATGGCATATTGGCAACTTTACGTTTCTCCGCAGATGATTTTAAGTTTCTCTTTTTGCTACTTTTTCTTAACTTGGGCTTTTTGGATTTTACATGCCCTGTACTACGAGATTGGGCATCGGGCTTGGAAGACGACGTTGATAGCATTTCATCGTCTATGTCATGACTAGTGGCAGCAGCTTCAGCATTAGGAGGAAGTGGGTCTTGATCTTTCCCTACTTTATCCTCCAAATTTTTGGTCTCCATTATATGTAGCACAAGATACTGCAGAATGTGTGAACTTGGTAATATTGCAGTACCAATGGACTTATACTGCTTGATTGGTTTTGCAAATTTGGTTATAATTTTTATTTTTTTTAATTTTTAATTTTTATTTTTTTTATAACTTTTTTTTTATTTTTTAAAAACTTGGGAATAATGGGGAAATAACTATGCCCTTAGAAGCACAGAGCACAGGACACAGCACCACCGGACTGAACAGGACACAGCACAGGACCCAGCAGCACCACTGACCTCAGAAGGACAGAGCACAGGACACAGCACCACTGGACTGAGCACAGCACAGCACAGCACAGCACAGAACTGAACAGCACGAGATATAGCTGGACAGAGGACCACCTAACACACCCTCCCTCTACCCTGATCAATGCCCGAGTGAAGATGGCGGCGACTAGCGGGGAATTTATAGGATCCGAGTATCGCGAGATCCGACAACGGGATTATGAGTCAGAGCCTCAGTTTCAGATTTGAATTTGGCGCCAATACCCGGATCTGTCTCGGATCTGACTCGGATCGGCAACGTTCGGGTGGGCTCGGATTTCAGAAATCCGAGTGCGCTCATCTCTAATTCTAATACAGTAAATGACTCAAAGTGGAAAGACAGATTTTGCATGTGTGTCTGCTAATAAGAGGTGCTTTTGGGGTCTTGTCTCTTTATACTGTATCAGAACTATCCAAAATGAGGCCTTATGGTGTTCATTGTTTCCAGTTCAAGTCAGGTGTCTCCCCATCTCTTACCCCCCTCCAACCCATAACCCCATCACTGAAGTTTTATTTTTATGTCTTGCCTTAATTTATGCACCATTTCCTATATCTGTGTCTGTCTTTCAATAAAGCTTTAGGCTTGTGATCTACCCTCCCTACCCCTCTCACCTACCATCCCCTCACATCCATTGCTTGTTTGAATCTGTTATGCTGTTTAAGTTTTACATGGTTAGTGCAGTACTTGATGTATAGTGTAGGATGTCAAATCTTGTACTTATGTCCTGTATTGTGCTAAAAAGTATGAATGATTATGTTTCAGTGTACTGTGTATACTTGAATATAATGTATCATATGTTTTTTGTACCTTTATGCATATAAAGTGAACTCAGTTGCTCCCTCTAGTAGTTGTACAGCATATGACATGGCTGTTTCATACATCTAATACAGTAAATTACTTCAAAGTGGAAAGCCAAATTTTGATTATGTGTCTGCTGATAAGAGGTATTTTTGGTGTCTTGCCTCTTTATACTGTATCAAAACTATCAGAAATGAAGCCTTATGGTGATCATTGTTTCCAGTTCAAGTCAGGTTGTCTCTCCATCTAATCTATCTTTAAAGCTGAAATATGAGGGTAAATGTATCAATGTCCGGATTCTTCAACTCCGGCGTGTTCAGCGTCTTCGGCGATTAAATTTAAAGCGACGCTGCATGCGCTTTATATTAAATCACCGAAGACGCTGAACACGCCGGAGTTGAAGAATCTGGACATTGATACATTTACCCCATGGTGTCCATGCAATGTAGAAAATGACAGCACATTTTGGTCTGAAAGCTAGGAAGAGTTTTAAGCAGTATTTGGGGCAAACTTGAAAGTTTTCAGCCAAAAGTGATAGTCAGGGGCTTATGTACATTTCTATACACTGCAACATTGGTTTCCTTTCACATTTCAAAACCAGGCACTAAAATCAACTTTTTTTTTTACAGTCATGAAATATTTTACATAGCTAGGAAGAGTTCTAAGCAGTATTTGGAGCATACTTGAAATTTTTAACTTGCAGCCATAATTGAGAGTCTTGCTTCAAAGTAAATCACAGCTATGGAGTCCAGGATATGATGCAGCATAAGGTGTTTATTGCATAGAAAATACAAATAAATAGTACAAACCAAATATAGTTGAAACTGCACAGGGATTTTTGATAAGGATGAATTCTGGTTGCAAGCAGACACCGGTAGCAAGATAAGTGGAGAGAGATCCAGAGAAGTGGTATTAGCAGCAAAATGTCATGGTTCGCAGGTACAGGAGCAGCAGGAGAACAAACCATATGGGCGACGATCAGTACAGGAGAGGGAGAGAGGCAGGTATAAGTAGGAAACACCCAGGTGCAAGAGATAATTAGTGACAAGATTTAACCCCTGGTAATAATAAAGCAAAAAGCATAATAGCAGCACCTCTGGTGAATAGAGGTACTGCCAGATAAGCATAATAAAACAAGTCCAAGGTCCTGGAGGCAGGAGCTGCCAATAAGTAACATGAGATGCAGAGGACTGCAGGCAGATCCTGACAATATAGTTTTCCTTTCCCAATTAGAATCAGTCACCAGAATCAACTTCTTTCAACACTTTGAGACATTTTATATAGGTAGGAAAAGTTTTAAGCAGTAATTGGGGCAAACTTGAGTCTTTTCGTTTTTAGCCAAAATTGAGAGTCCGGGGTGTGACTGGATCTCTTATAAAAAGCTTATTTGTAGCTAGATCATATAGAAATAATTTATTGTAGAAATATATTTCAAACAGAGGTACAGGCACTAATGTATAATTTGAAATGCACTTATCGTGTTACATTGGGATGTGTTTTGTATGCAAGTGTCATTGTTTGGGTTGTAACATTGCTAGAGGAAGTCTGCATGCTGATAGCAGGAATTGTTAAGTAAGTCTTTATGTGAAGTGACAAACCACTGGTTAGCCTGTATACCCAGCGGGGGCCGTTGCCTGGCTGTCTGGCGTAACTTTCTCTCAGATAATGCAAGCATCAATTTTTAGCACATAACAGAGAAGTGTAAATATTGTTAGCTTTGCATTGCATGTAAATCCATGCTTGGGTAAACAAATTGCATTCTGATCCTGAAAAATAACTTGTGAGGCTGTGTCCAAATCTGTATAAAAAGCACTGTCTTCTATTGAAAATTGTTCTTCTGATTCCATCTGACCTGACCACTGATACCGTCAATCATTGTGACTACAAATAGACATCACTTGCTTCAAAGACCTGCCTGAGAACATCTTCCATGCTGAAAATCCTGTAATCTACAGATTAGACCCAAAATCTAATAAATTGCTGGCTGTTTCTGAGGTATGGATCCAGCATTCAGTATCACCGCTCTGCCCGCTACCCAGCAGCTCTGACCAGAGTGATAGGCCAGGGGGAAAACATCCACAGCAACACCGATCCATAGTAAGAGGTCATAAGTACCAGCCCAGGTACACCAGTAACAGGGTACACTCGCAGCATCAGTTACCCAGAAGAAACCCGGTACTGGATGCAGGTAAGAAGTCCAGTGGTGGCAGCATTTGTAAGCCCCTCCTACTGCGGAAAGAGGATGCATTTGGGATAACAAAGGGGAACGGTGGCAAAGTAAGCCCAGCCGGTTTCCAGTAACAACAGGCAGGGTGGCATAGGCGGTCAATCCTGTCACACAGGGCTTATGTAAATTTCCATCTACTACTTTTTCTTTCCCATTTAGAACCAGGCACCAGAAGCAAATTCTTTCTCTGCTGCAAAACATTTTACATAACTAGGAAGAGTTTAAACCAGAATGTTTGTCATACTTGGAATGTTTGTTTTTTTCAATTAAAATTTAGTGTCCAGGGCTTTCTATTTACTGCAAAAAATGTTTCCTTTCCCATTTGAAAACCAGCCACTAGAAGCAACTTCTTTTACTGCTGTGAAACATTTTACATAGCTAGGAAGAGTTTAAAGCAGAATTCGGTGCTTACGTGAAATTTTTCATTCTCAATAAAATTGAGTGTCCTAAGTTCATGTGACTTTCTATATACTGCAAAAACTGTTTAGTTTCCCATTAAACTTCTTTCACCACGGTGAAACATTTTATATAGCGAGGAAGATTTTAAAATAGAGTTTGGGGCATACTTGAAATGATCCATTTTCAATCAAAATTGATTGTCCTGGGCTCATGTGACTTTCTATATACTGAACAAACTATTTCCTTTCCATAGTTTTTCATATTTCCAGAGGCCTGCCGACCACCTATGAATCCCACTTGATCTAAGTGTGTTAAGTTTGGAATAAGCTAGTATAATCTGTTTGTATATATCTTTCACTTCCTGTTCCTGTTCAGGGCAGAAGTGCCCTGCAGCTCTCCGATGAAGCCCATTTTAGAACCAGGCACTAGAAGAAACTTCTTTCACTGCTGTGAAACATTTTACATGGTTAGAAATAATTTTATGCAGAATTTGGGGCACACATGTTCCAAGTTCAATGAATATTGAGTGTCCGGGGCTCATGTGACATTTCTACTACACTTGGAATATTTTAGGCCTATTCACCCCCTTCTTTTACACCCCGGAGGAAACTGCAAAAACTGTTTCCTTTCCCATTTCAAAACCAGGCAACAGAAGCAACGTCTTTCACTGTTGTGAAACATTTTACACAGCTAGAAAGAGTTTTAAACAGTGTTTGGGGCATATTTGAAATTTTTCATTTTCAGCCAAAATTGAGCGTCCGGGCCCATATACTGCAAATATTTTTTTTCTTTCGCATACTTGAAATTTTTCATTTTTAATCAATATTTAGTGTCCAGGGCAATAATTTTTCCTTTCACATTTCAAAACCAGGCATCAGAAGCAACTTATTTCACCGCTGTGAAACATTTTACATAGCTCGGAGTTTTATGCAGTATTTGGGGCATACTTGAAATTTTTCGTTTTCAGCCAAAATTGAGGACGTATGTAAATTTTCATATACTGCATATACTTTTTCCTTTCCCTTTTAAAGACCTGGCACCGATAAGCTACTTCTTTCAACCTTGTGAAACATTTACATAGCTATGAACAGTTTAATGCAGAATTCGGGGCATTCTTGAAATTTTTCATTTGCAATCAATATTGAGGGACAGGGCTTATGTAACTTTCTATATACTGTTTCCTTTCCCATTTTAGAACCAGACACTAGAAGGAACTTATTTCACTGCTGTGAAACATTTTACATAGTTAGAAAGAATGTTAAGCAGAATTTGGGGCATACCTAAAATGTTCCAAGTTCAATCAAAATTGAGTGCCCTGGGCTCATGTGACTTTCTATATACTGAACAATAGGTTTCCTTTCCATAGTTTTCATATTGCCAGAGGCCTGCCAACCACCTATGAATCCCACTTGATCTAGGTGTATTAAGTTTGGAATAAGCTAGTGTAATCTGTTTGTATATATCTTTCACTTCCTTTTCCTGTTCAGGGCAGACGTGCCCTGCGAACTCTCCTGGATCTCTCCATAACTGTTAACACCACCATCCCTTCTGTTCCCCAACTCCACTGCTTGGGTGTCACCCTCGACTCCTCCCTCTCTCTTGCTCCCCACATTCAATCTCTTGCTCAATCCTGTCGCTTCCAACTATCCAACATCGCCCGCATCCGGCCCTTCCTATATCAGGATGCAACCAAAACCATTATTCATGCGCTCATCATTTCCCGGCTTGACTACTGTAACCTTCTTCTCACAATCCTCCTCCACTCCCATTTCGCCCTCCTTCATGCTATACTCAATGCAACTGCGAGGCTTATTTTTCTTTCTCGCCGCTCCTCTTCTGCTTTCCCTTACACTGGCTCCCCATCCCCTACACAATCCTTTTTAAAATTCTTACCCTCATCTACAAGGCTCTTTCCCACTCTTCTGCCCCTTATATCACCAAACTCCTCTCCATTTACACTCCCACCCGGACCCTGCTATCGGCCAATGACCGTCGCCTCTCCTCCATAATTTCCCGAGCCTGGCTTGCCCCAGATCTGCTAAATTTTCAAAAATGGAGAGCACTGGTCAACACGAAAGATTTATGTACACATTTAGAAACGCTAAGTCAAAATACCATAAAATATGGTCCAGGTGACACTCTTCCAGCTTTCGAGCACGCCCAACAGATTTATAGCTTTCTTGGTGATTTTTTCCTATTGGAGGAAGGGGAGGGAGGAGACTTCCGGCTGCTCTGTTCTGTGCGGTAAGAGCTAAATGAAAACTGTATATTTGTAAAATAGCATACCTGCTTATGTATATCTGATTCAGTATTTACATATGCTGTGAGCTTATGTGGTGAGTCTCTCTACACTGTCTGTATAAAATGCTATGACTCATGTTGGTCTTTGCTCATTGATCTCCTAAAGAAAAAAAATTGCTTTATGCAAATTGTATACGAGAGTTGATACCCTGTTGAGATAGGCATTGAAATTTGCATGTGTTTTTTTTTTGTTGTACTTCTTTGTTTTGAAAACCAGATAAAAATTGACTCGATTTAAAAAAAAACCAACAGATTGTGCAGGCACCCGGCTACCGTTCATGCCATGACGCAGTGAGTATAGGCAGAGTGTCCCAATTGTTGTCTTAGCAGCAGCGGGGCGAAACCAGAAGTGAGTCCTGGTCGTCATGGAGACGGCTGGGAGGCAGGCAGATGGGGACAGCAAGTCGCGGTGGCTAGAGGCACCGCTACAAATCATAATAGTACCCCCCCTTGAGGAGGGGTCGAGGCATCCCGACATCTTGGTTTCCCAGGAAACTTTCTAAAGAAATCCTTGAGGAGCTTGTCAGTGTGAAGGCATCTCTGTATGAACCCAAAACGTTCTTCCTGGTCGTAGCCTTTCCAGTGTACTAGGAAATGAATCTGCCCTTGAACTTTGAGTCAATGAATTCATGGCCTCCATCCATATTGATAGGCCACGGTCTGTGTTATTTGGGGCAATTGAACTTACTAGAAGAGACAACAGGTTTCAAGAGAGGACAATGGAATGTGTTTGGAATTTTTTTAAAGAGGAAGGCAGTTTAAGTTTAAAAGCCACAGGATTGATCTTCTTGATAACAGTAAACAGTCCAATGAACTTGGGTCCCAGTTTCCTATAAGGCAGCCTGAGCTTGGTGTTTCGAGTGGAGAGCCAAACTTTATCATGGACTTTAAAGACTCAAGCTCTACAATGACGATCCAACAAGGACTTGGATGTGAAGGCGGCATGTAGCAAAGTAGAGTGAACTTTTTTCCAGATGACTCTGAGTCGTAAGGCAGTAAAAGAAATTCCAGAAAAAACAGGAGATATGATAGAAGAGAGAGCATTCGCCTGTCAGGCGCCATCTTAGCACTGTGCATACGCGCCGGGGACAGACGCCTGTCTCTCTGCTGAATCGCGTCCCACTGCCTAACACTTCCGGGTCTTACGGCGCACACAGGCGCAGTAGACCCACGTCCCATTGCTAGGCAACGGGATGCTTCTCACCCCCAGCATGTCGACGGTCAGGTGCATCTGTCTGCTAAAATCTCCCCTTACCAATCAGGGGCCACGTTAGGGTATATCAGACGCCTCCTCTCAACAGTCTGGTGCCAGAGTATTGGTACTCCAGTCTTCAGCGTTCCTGTGTCCTTCTTCTTTTGTTGCTTATCATTGCTGACATTTGGCTTGTTTCTTGATCACAACTTGGCTTTATGATTCATTACCTCTTTGTCCAACAGTTCCTGACCTCGGCTTACTCGGACCATTCTTCTGGTAACTCCTTTCGTACCTTGCCTTGGCTGTTCTGCACTCGCTATCCTGCCATCCTGTGAACGCTCCATTGCACTGGTTAGTGGTTGGGAGAACCGCGACCTGCGCACTTCACACAGCCAAACCCATACCTCCTTGCTGGGGTCCCTGGTGAACACTTGGGGTGCATTAGACTCCGCACCTCTCAATCTAGTTGCGTCAATACCAGTTAGTGGCTTCTTCAGTACTACAAACTTGACAGTATACTCTTTCCAGTGCAACCAGGGTGCGGTCTCCTGTTTGGACACTCTTCAACGATCGTTACCCATACGCTCTGCGGTTCCTTCTGGAATAGAAGCTTCCACTGCTGCTTCTGCCTCCACTAGCTCCACTAGTTCCAAAGGCCCCCATGGGTTGCCTCCAGAGAAGTATGACGTTGACCCAAAGAAGTGCCGCAAGTTCCTTAATCAGTGTGCCATTCAATTTGAACTCACAACCGAAAACTTTTCTTCAGACAGAATTAAGGTGGCCTACATAATCTCTCTCCTATCAGGCCAAGCTCTGGCCTGGGCATCTAAGCTATGGGAACGTGACAATCCTTTGCTCCAGAATTCAGTGACCTTTATTGGAAGTTTCCGCAAGGTGTTTGACGAGCCTGGCCGGGTGTCCTCTGCGTCCACTGGTCTCTTAAACCTTCGTCAAGGAACTCTTACTGCAGGTCAATATGCGGTCCAATTCCGGACTCTAGCATCTGAGGTTCCTTGGAATGAAGAGGCCCTTATCGCTACTTTCTAGCAAGGATTGAATGACAGGATTAAGGATGACTTAGCATCCCGAGATCTGCCTTCTAGGTTAGATGACTTAATTTCTTTATGTATTAAAGTGGACATCCGAAACCGAGAAAACACATAGAATCGGGATCGTGGTCACCGATCCTTTCCGCGCCTTCCACCTCAATTCCAATCTCCAGCGCTCCCAACGGAAGAGCCCATGCAAATTGGTCGTTCACGACTATCTCCTGAGGAAAGGGATAGACGCCTGAACAACTGGCTATGTCTCTACTGTGGAGAATCTGGACATCATCTCTCTGCATGCCCCAAGAAACCAGGAAACTCCCCCTCCTAGGCGATTGCAGGGGGGTGGGTCTAGGATCTCAGTCCTCCTCTCCCTATTCCCAGAAAGAACCTGAATTTCTCATGCCAATCAGAGATGATATCAAGGTTTCGATAATTGGTCCTCATAGAATAAGACAATGATCCCAAATGCAGAGGTTTTCATAATTATTGGTGTTGTTGTCCTAGCATTGATGTTCATTTGTTTTGTCTGTAAGTACTGTGCAGCGGGGATAACAGCTGTTGGGATTGTTTAAACAAAGCCATAGCCCTTATTGAATAGAGGTTTACTTTCCTTCCGGTAACTACAGTATTACGGGCTAAAAAGGTGCTGCAGTATCTAGCGACCCAAAGTTATCTGAAGACCAGCTATCTTCAGATGAGGGCACAGGTTAGCAAGGGAAAGGGACTTACTCCCAAACACATATTAGGCTGTAGGGAAGGGAAGAAATCACAGGTGGGTCTCCCAAAAATATTCAGAAGGGCAGGATTTTACCCTGACGGTACTTTAGATCCAGAACAATGGCGAAGGTTTATGACTAACAACAAGGTGGGAATAGCCAAAGAAGGAATTGATATTTGTGGAACTATCAGTACTACTGCCAGATGTGATCAGTGTAATTCAAGGACCTTTTCCTTGGAATCCACATACTCATTACTGAAGCTTATCCTTAAGAAGATATACAGCACAATGGACAATCCCTTCTATTGTGAAATAAGTAACATATAACACTTGCCAAGTGCACTGTGTATTTTCTCCCCTATCCGTACAGTGTAAAAGATATTTTGAGGAAAGATTTTGTATTTTGTTATCTGACAATGTATGTAAAATTGATAAAAAAGGTTCTTTGAGTATGCTTCAATATATCCAGAGTGGGGAGTGATAATAACACATTGAAGCTGTCTTGTATTTAGTTTAATGTTGGGACTTGTAGTTACACAGCAGTAGGCTGGAAGATATCAGCTAATTTCTCTCTCTCTGTATGCGAGTTTTGTCTCCGTCTTGTGTGAGAGAGATCCGTGATAAGTTCATGCTGTTTGTTCTCTATCTTAGCGCTCTGTAAGGGAGAGGTGTGATTTAGTTTAAATCACAATGTTTGTCTGTCTTGTCCATTTTAGAAGATACATGTTTCAAGGCTGAAAAAGTTGTACATTTGTAAATAATGTAGATAAGTCAGAAGAACACAGTGACTTTCAGCTGGCTGAGGTCCAACAAGCTGTTTCTGTATTTGAACAAAATAATTTTGGTTCTGAAGTTGAGAAAAATAGCTTTCACTTTAATAAAGTTGAGAATTGTGGGAGTGAGTTTTTACATGCAGATATTAAAAGCTGTTTTAATCTGTGTAAAAATGGCGCTGATGAATGTTCTCAGAAATCAGGAGAGTTTATTATGCCCATAAGAAATGTTACAAGATAAAATGTCGACTGTGAGCGAGAATTGTGAATATATTTGTACTTTCAACATGGAAATCACAGAATCTGAAAATATGTGTGAATATTTGGTTATGGGAGATTTTGCTGAGAAAATGTTGAGTTATTTACAGACACAATGTGAGGTGTCTAACGATAATACTGTTACTTTTAATATGGCTGAATGCTTAGAAAGTTTTCTGGGGGCTGTTGGTGATGAATGATAGTTTCTTCCTGGATTTCAATGGAGTCATTCAAGGAGGCTGTACTAGGCGATGATGAGAAAGGAGTGGCTTTGAACGCCCAGGTCACGTCACTTTGACATTCCCTGTTTGTGAGATTAGGGACTGCCCCTTTAAGGAAATCATTTTTTCATTGCATGGAACGCATAGCGTCACAGTTAAGCTACAGAGAGAAACTTTTAAACAAGTGTTGTGTTAGCAGCTGTTTCACTGCACAAAAATGTTTACTGGTTATCTGATAATGGTGTACAAGCGTATTACATGCAATAACACACACTAATTGGGAAATGTGAATTAATAACAGTTACTGTAATTCCTAGTGAATAAATGTTAATCTCTATGCAAAGGTTTTTTTCTTCACAGGAGCTCTCCAGCTACAAAGCACCCTTTCAATCCAGATTGAATTTATCCAACTTCCAATGAATAGAAGTTTGCAATGTTTTGATCCACAGCTGCAACAAACATAACTAGAAACTAAATCAAGAATTTAAATAACGTGGACTCTGCTGAGTAATGACTACTGTGTTTTTAAAGAGAAAAGAAGAAATGGACTAACATAGTTTAATATGAAATAGTGTTTGGGTTTGTTTGTTTTTTTAGCCAAATTTTGTATCAGATGATTTGAAAGAAAGTAATGCAATGTCAAATTATGGTAGATAACAAAAGGTGATTATTTTTATCCTCATAATAGTTTTTGAGTCAATCAGTGTTGTAAAGACATTCACTGCCCTTATTTACTAGGCTATAATCGTCATATACTGTAAATACTTCTTGGTATCGTGGGTATGGTAATGCATTGTTAGGAATTCAATGTTTGTACATAAATGAAAAAAGATTTAAGACTTTATGAGCTATTATCTGTGCTCCTTCCGGATGATAGCAAGCTATTTACACTTTCCTCTGAGCAGAACCAAATGTTTAACCAATTTTAAGCTGAAGTAACTTCAACGCCAGCACTGGCTTTGCCAGATTATGACAAGCCTTTCACATTATTTTGTCATGAAGTCAGTGCACATATACAAGGGGTGCTGACACAGATACATGGTTGCAAGCTAAGATCACTTGCATACTACTTTGCACAATTAGAACCAATCATACGAGCAGCAGCTACATGTATTAAAGCAGTGGCTGCATTGATATTGTGCTAGGGCACCCAGTAACCCTAATGGTGCCACATGCGGTAACAGAAATTTTAAATCAAGCACAAACATAACGCTTCTCAGCAGCCAGACTTACCAAATATTAAGTAGCACTGCTAACTCTTTGTAACGTTACACTTAAGCAGTGCATAATGTTGAATCCTGCTGCCTTATTGCAGCAGGTTTCAAAAGAGGGGAGAAGTACCTGTATATATCGGGGTTCCCCTAGGGATTTGGGGGAATCCCAGCTTGAACAGGAAGGAAAAAAATGCAAACACAAAATTTTTCTGAATATGGTTGTGTAGAACTAATGAGACAAGGATCTCTGGTTTTATCTGACATTAAAGATACACCGCTACCAAATGCAGACATCTCACATAGATGGTGTACAGGGTGTGTTGTAACCACACACACAGAAATAGTAATTCAACAGACTCTACCAAATCACATGTCAGCGCAAGATGCTGAATTAAAGGCCCTGACACTTGCATGCATATATGCAAAAGGACAAAGAGTAAATATTTACACTGACTCAAATTATGTGCGTATGATTATGGCCCTATATAGAAAAGTAGGGGCTTTATGGGTTCAGCAAGCAAACCAGTCAACATGCTAAACATACCAGGGCACTGTTCACCACATTCCAGCTGCCTCCAATTTGTCAGTGATTGAAGGTGAAGACACCCACAGAGACACTACCCCCAAAGCTAAGGTAAATAGACTAGTAGACCAGGCCGCACGAGAAGCCGCCATAGCCCCAGTACCCCAAGGGGAGTCTATTTACATGGTGACCCCCTGACCCCAAAATTCGGGATGTGTGGAGCGCCTTAATGGTACTCTGAAATTGAAAATGCAGAAAATAATGGCTGAAACAGGTCTGCCATGGATCTCATGTTTACCTGCACTCAGTAAGAAACACTCCTAGGAAAGAAACAAGTTTAACACCAAATGAGATACTGTTTGGCACAGCAAACAGAACAGGCTGTTATTTTCCATAGCAACTACAGCATGTACATGGTGATTTGTTGAACTATGTTGCCTTATTACAGAAGCAACTAACTGAAATATATGGTCAAATGTTCTCCTCCATTCCAGACCCTAATTTTGATACAGGTACCCATAAACTGCAACCTGGAGACTGGGGGGTCGTGAAAAAGCACATCAGGAGAAGTCTTGAACCCAGATACAAGGGTCCTTATCAAGTCCTCACAACACACAACAGCGCTGTACACATATAAAAAATGCAAAACAATCCGTGAGGTATAGATAAACACTTTAATATAAACATATAAATCAACCATAAAATATGCAATGTAGAATCAACACTGGCCAGTGGAAAAGGACAGAGCATCAAACAAATTTAATGCAATAGTGCACCATATAGTAGAGATAATAGGATCCAAATCCGTTGATCTCTGGTAGATGACAAATGGGGTGTCCCACAATGGGGGACTAGTACTGTCGAAAACCCAGTCACAGAACATGAAGTGGAGCCCTATTTGGTATGAGTGTGGCCACACTACTATTACAAAGATGTCTATCACCATGGATATAAAAAGCACCACGGGCCACATTTCTGGCCCGTGTATCCCGGAGATTATTCTGCCGCGCATACCACAAATGGAATACACACTCTGGGCAGACAAGAAATGTCACTAGTCTGCCAAAGCAGGATACTCACTACAGACCTGGTCCGATTTTCAGTCCCGTGAAAGTGTCTGTGTGCCTGTACTCCTCATGACGTGAAGCTCCATGGAGCCTATGATGCAACCGTAGCTGAATGGTCCAATCCAGTAAAGGAAATATGAGGCAATTGGTACGATCATAGCACAGGCGTGGATCCTGTGACTAAGCCATAGCTGAATGATCCAATCTAATAAAGGAAATGAGAGGCGGCTGGTACAATCGTAGCTTAGAGTGTGGAGGTATAGCGACTTGAAGTGGTAGCGGTCTCAGGGAATTCACTAATACGAAGGCCAGATAGATGGAGCTGGGGTGTCCAGCGGCTCAGTGGGATATCCAAGTCAACTGACGCGAAGTGATCTGCTTTGCTCCGGTTTCTCTTTAAAAAGGCTGAATGTAATTAATCAATCTACAGCTGGTTTAGGCTGTTAGTCTTAAACCTGTATCATGCTGAGAGTAAAGAGCACAAAGCCCAATTGACCCAATTTCACATTTATAATATTCCTTATAAAAAGGATGCCGATTAGTTATGATTCATGCAGAGCAATAACAGAACACAATAAATAAAAAGCATTACAAATAAAATAATAATAATAATAATAATCATACAACCTTCCCACACGGATCATATTTAAAATCATTATTTAGGACCTATAAAGGTTCTAAAATTTTGAATTCTCACACTGATATCCCAAAATATGGTACACACTATATATATACAAAAACAAATTGTACACAAATAGTATAGATGGAATCAATCTGAGTGGAGCACCTTTGATCAAGTCAGAGCTCACGGAGACCATATATAAATAAATAAATAAATCTCTACAAACGGGTCTTACAGTACCCGTAAAAATAATAATAACCATCTCTTAGAACTCGAAAACCATCCTAATCCCCCTAGAGGCTCAGACAATGCATGAAGGGAATACAGATTAAAGCGTCAATTGAGAAATATATAAGTACCCCTACGAATACCAAAGGCTAATAAAGCCAATCGATATGGAGATCTAAAACTCTAATTGGCCCTAGAAACAAAAACCCCTAGATCGTATGAATATTCCGGAATCATGACTATAGACTCATAGATGAATTAAGCTAAAATAACCTGGATTAAGACAACACCTCATTTAGCTCCAGTGCTTCATTCAATCCACTTGGGCTTAAGGCATCCAATTGATGGATCCAGAAGACCTCCTGTGTACACAATCTTTTAAAACGGTCTCCTCCCCTCGTCGTCTGTTTAACATGTACCAGACCGCATATGGTTAAACCATCTATTCTCCCATTATGTACCACATTGAAATGAAGGGGAACACTATGATTGGTCTTCCTGTTTAGAATATTCCTCCTATGTTCAAGGAATCTTAATTTCAATGATCTGACAGTTCTCCCAACATATATGAGGTTGCAACTACACTTTAATAGATAAATAACGTAACATGTATTGCAGTTGATAAATCCCCTCACTCTAAAACTCTTTTCAAAATGGATAATCTCTGTCGCCCTATTGGTAATAAAGGAACATGTTAAACATCTATTAGAACCACATTTAAAACAACCTTCGGTTTGTTTAGGAAACCAACTATCTAATACAGAAGGCATATCCGTCTTATTCAGTGTGTCCTGCACCAAACTGGGCGCTAATACATTTTTTAAATTATTATTTCTCTTAAAAATGATTTTAGGATCTCGTGGTAATATCTGTCTAAGTGACTCATCCTGTTGAAGAATTGGGTAATTTTTTGTGAAAATCTTCCTGATTTCCCCCGACTTGTTATTATATTTGGAAATAAAAGCGACCAGCTCTTTTGTATCAGCTAATTCCCCATTCTGGTTCTTTAAACCGGGGGAATCCTCTTTCTGGAGTAGGGAATTTCTATCCAATAAGGATACCTCTTTCAAAGCTTTATTCAGAATATATTCAGGGTAGCCCTTCCTTCTAAAGTCCCCCAGCATAGACTCTGCTTGTAAATTAAATGTTTCAAGTGAAGAGCATTTTCTTTTAAGTCGCATTAGCTGACCTTTGGGTATGTTATTTCTCCATTTTCTATAATGTGAACTTTTATAGTGCAAGTAGCTTACAACATCAACTTTCTTTTTAAAAGTGGAAGTGACCAGCTTCCCATTCTCAATATCCATCTGTATATCCAAAAAATCCATACTAGAAGTGTGAAACCGACTGACAAATTTTAGATTGTACTCATTATCATTCAAAGCAGAAACAAAAGAAAGTGCACGTGTTTCACCCCCTCTCCATATGATGAAGAGGTCATCTATGTAACGTCCATAGAAGACCAGGTCCGCGAGGAACCCGCCTCCCCACACATGGGCCTCCTCAAAGGAGCCCATGTATAGGTTGGCGTAGCTCGGCGTGAACCTGGTTCCCATGGCCGTACCCATGATCTGCAAATAATAATTGTGATCAAACAAAAAATAAGTCAAAATAAATTGAATGGAATCAACAATAAACTTCCCATGTAAATCCATTAAGAGGGGATCTTTTACCAACAACTGTTCAATTACTTGAATGCCCTTCTTATGAGGTATGTTACTATAGAGGGCCTCCACATCTAAAGTGAGGAACGCATAGTCCTCTTTCCATTCCAAATCTCTCAAATATTTCAATAGATGAGGGGAATCTCGAATATATGATTTAAGTTGTATAACCTTCGGTAGTAGGAATGTGTCAACATAAAAAGAAAGGGAGGAAGTGAGGGAACCTATCCCCGAAATAATTGGTCTCCCCTGGGGAGAAAAGGCATTTTTGTGTAACTTTGGTAGATGGTAATAGATCGCAGTAACAGGATAAAGTGGATACAAAAATCTAAATTCATCTCGACCAATGACCCATGATTCTAGGGCTTCATCTAATAACATCCTCAAACTTCTTTGGAAATCCAAAGTGGGGTTAGCATGTAACTTCTTATAAAAAGCTAGATCGGTCACTTGTCTATATCCTTCACTAATGTAATCCCTAGTATTCTGAACAACTACTCCTCCTCCCTTATCGGCTGCTCTGATGACTATTGTAGAATCCTTTCTCAATTCCTGTAATGCTGTTATCTCGAGAGGGGTTAAGTTGGAATGATTGTAGCTAGTTTTTTCACACAACTCCTTAAAGTTTCTTAAAGTGATTTGGTAGAAACACTCGATCTGTGGTCCTTTACATGAAGTGGGAAAAAATTCTGACTTCAATTTGAATCTCCTCAAAGGTAAATCTCTCCCATCAAGGTTAGAAACATCATAGATGAAATTAGGTAATTCCTCCCTCATCCTTCCATCTTCACAGCTAAGCTCTTCTAATATATGGAGGCATTCTTGATCACTGCTATCTAATACAATGGGACACAAATCTGAATCAATCTTTTTTATGCTTTTATTGGCAAAATATTTTTTCCTACATAAAGTGCGTACAAACCTATTTAACTCAACAAAAAGTTCAAACAGGTTGGGTTCTTTGGAGGGAGCAAAATTAAGGCTCTTACTTAAAAGAGATAGTTCAGACCTACTCAATTCTTTAGATGAAAGGTTAAACACCCCTTCAGTATTTATCTGAGTTTCGTTCTTCTGCCTGTATCTCTTTCCTCCTCTCGTGCCTCTGGCCAATCTCTTGTACGTTTTGGGGTTCTTTCCCTCAATGGTTGGTACGGATTCGGATGCACAAAGCCCCTGATCCTTACATCTGGATTCTTCTCTAAAAAAGAAGAAACATCTGGGTCTTGATGTTGGTGAGAGGGACTAGTTCTCGTTTTTTTGGGTCTAGCACCCAAGGGAAGTTCTTGTGAAGCATCTCTAAAAGGTGAATGGAGGGGGGATCTCCTATCGCCTCTTCCTGATCTAGCCTCTCTTCTTTGACTAAATTGTCGCCTGTGTTGGTTAGAATAATTCCTAAAGTGATTGGAATTTCTATAGCTACTCCGTGATCTAGATTTATTCTTGTTATAAAAAACCGGATCCCGGATTTGATGCGATCTTCGAAAATTGCTCACTCTATCCAATCTGTAGTCCTCTTTATCTCTATTCAATTTCTTGGTCTTAATCATAATGATCTCTTGTTCAAAATCCTCTACTCTCTTATTGATGACCCTATCTTTCTCCTCAAATAATTCTTCATCTTTATATGTTTCTAGTTCTAGTTTGAGAGAATCAATTTCATGTTCTATATTCTTGATCTTTTTCTCCCTATACTTCATTAAAATCCTCATGAGTTCTAAAGAACAATTTTCTAAAGATTGATTCCATTCATCCAGAAGCCCAGTGTCTGCTGAGAATACAAAGGTTTTGAACAGTTTCAGACCCCTGGGTACTATTTTCGCATCAATATATTTTTGAAGGTAGACACTGTCCCACCAGTGTCTGGTCTCTGCCTTCAACAATTGTTCAAGCTTAGAGAAACAGTGATAGATGTTAGAATCATCGTCTAACATATCAGTGTGAGAATTAACATGATCTTTTTCCAAATACTTTTGTGTCCTGTGTAATCGTTCTTCATAATTTTTAAAAATCATGTCTCCTGCTGCCTGGAACACTAATAAAAAAGTCCTGTTGACGACTCCCATGGCAGTGAAAGTACAGGAATAAGATACCTGGATACACGCATCACACTGCAAACTCTTCAAATCAGGGGAGTCTTGTTCTGATAAATAGAAATGACTGCCTTATGGTATTGATATGTCTTGCCAGAATAATTGTGACTGAAGTAGGGATCAAGGCCTCCCTGACCCAGTGTGAAACAGACAGATAAGTGACAAATTGCCTATGCCACTGTGAGAAACATATGCGAAGGAGTGCTCAACAATTTGCACTCATAGTAGAGTAAACTATGAAAATGCCTTTGTGCAGATGCATAACCTAATTGGTAAATTTGTCAGTAATGATTCATGTTGGATATTGGGAATATTGGCACTAGTAGCAAAGGGTTTGGCAATCCTGTTGATTGTATATGTGATAATGAAAATAAATATATGGCTGATTAAGAAGTTACTGACACTTGACTGTTGTCTCTCCAAAAAGGGAACCAATGAAAACCCCGAACCTCTGATGATCACAGAAATTACTGCTGAAACCAGACCTGACGATGAGCGTCATGAATTATTTGGACTAGCAAAGCCAAAAAACTGCATAGTTTGCAACAAGAAACTACTAAAGACTGAACGAAGAACATGCAAGGCCTGCAGAACTACTATATACTCATTAACTACCTACTAAGAAACCATCTTTTCTAGACATGGACATTTGCCAAATTGCATCTCCTTATAAATCAAGTTAGGACAGGGAGGATCACATGCTTAATACTAGTGGGGGATGAGTTGACAGCTCTCTAAGAGGAACAACTCTATGCATGTGGTCTTCTACATGTGTATACGCACCTGCTTAAGAATGTGGTTCTACAGATAGGCTAGATAGGTAGGAGGAGAAAAGGCCTAAAATTGAATAAAAGATGGGAAATGTTAAATATGATTTTTTTGTTAATGCCTCATAAAGCCTTTGTTCAGCCATTTATTGTAACTTGCATAGAAATATTATTTGCTAAAAGAGATTATTATTTTTTCTGCTGATATGCAGTATTACAAGATGTAAGCCCATGGCCTTGAGGTTAAGCTGACATAGAGAACTCCTGAAATGATATATCAAGATATGAGAACAATAAGTAGCTTCATTTTTAACTCATAATGTTGGAGCTGTGCCCTTGATGTTGGACATGGCACAGGAGATAAAGCTCCAGCTCCCCTTGAGATAAGAATAAGACACATAATTTAGATCTCTGTGATAATACAGATATGGGACCTGTGTGCCCTCAACAAACTGCAGTATTTGAACCATGTTTATTGCAGCATAACACCAGTGTTTGCGTATGGGCATTACACCCAAATGAGTATGAAACATTAATAGAGGTTGCCCTGCAAATGATCTGTTTGATTACATATGATAAAGTAATAATACAAGCTTACGGGCTGACCTACCCATTTTCAGGATGTTTAATAAACATAACACATCTGCAGTGGCAAGGGAAGTTGTTAATATTCTATAAGGATAAAATGTCACAGGTAGAAAAAATGTTTAAATACAATAGTTTAAGTTTGCCTCAGTTAATCCTAGACATAAAGGAAATAGTGAAAATTATAAATAAAACAAAATTATTAAATGACCACCTCAAACAGGTAAATTATACCAATAATCATGAAAAAAATGGTAACTATCATTGAGGGAAATTAATTGAAAGGTATGCCCACCAAATTAAAGGATGATTTACAAAAACATTGGTGGAATGTATTCACGGGGTCATCCCCCTCAATGGCTAATATGTTTAACCTGTTAGTACATCCACTAGTTATTATCATTGTAGTATTAACCATGTTGATAGTATTAAAGTAATTTTATCGTTTTCAAATAAGCATTGTCTAAGCGATTGCGTTGTGTTTCCAAAGCACAAAGTAATTTATTTTAGCAGATGCAAAATTTAGCAGTTCAATACATAATTATAATACAGAACAGCCAATGCCAAAACGATACATACATACCGCGCCCGCATGCACTCGCTAAGCTGCGCTCCAACTGGTACCAGCTTACAGTACTTCACTCCAGAATACTGTGGGCAGAGAAGACTGCGCTAATACCAGCTAGAGCTATATTATATACACTCAGTGTTACAGAGAAAACAATGCAGATGATGTGGCTTGCTTCTATAGGTCCAAGCTTCAGGAGGAACCAGTGTAAACAGGTCATAGGCTAGTTCAAACAACCCCCTCCAAGGGTGAGGGTCAACATTCCAGATGATTCTCATGCCCAGAAACCAGTTTAAGCTAGTCTATTTACACATTACAGTCAATATCACTGTAGACATTTATTTCCCTAACATCGCTAACTAGAGTATGCAATGTGCGATCTCTTCGGCGAATGAACCGGACAACTGCTGATAAATAGGGGATTAAAACGATACTAAACATAACATGTTTCCTGTAACCTGAACCTTAAATAACACTAAAGTGTACATATAATCTTTATATATAAACTATTAATAAACTAAATACTATCTGCTCATAAAACACTGTGGAATGGAACAATTATAAATATAAAATATATAAATGACTAAATGTTAGAGTGCGAGAGTGTGCGTGTGTATTTAACCGCGTGATCGTGCCATGCCACATGTAACATAGCATACTGATCGCAATCGCACGGTAAAACAATATTAACCAATATACTTTCGTTCATCCAATTATACGACTTTGACAGTTCCACCCTTTGATAGTATAATAAACTATCACCTTAAAGATTTTATATGCAGGATCTCAGTACCATGTTTCATTGCTCTGTAATGTAAGTCCCCCTTGGTGTATGACCACGCTGTCTGTAGCATAATAGAGAGTCTTAATCTTCAAAACAATTTTTTTCTTTTACTATAGACCATATACCTCTGGAGCTTGGAGATAATCTTTTTGTATGCCTTTCAAGGGTACAATAAAACATGTAATACATTATTTGGAAGGGTACAGAGCACAATAGAACATGTATCAGTTATACAGAATACTCTACTAAAGTTCGTCATGTCTAACAGGTTCATTTGTCCAAAGCATGTCTTTTAGCTCAGACAACATTTAGATAGTACATGTTCATTAATAACATCATCCTCTGTCTACCAATCCATCATATACAATTTCCTTCAGCTTGCGTTAGTATATACACACTAATAATGTCATTAGTTCTTTTCATCAACACTTGTGGGGTGGGCTATTGTCCGTTCCTTCTTCCCAGTCTCCCAACACTCAAGTTTCTTTGTACATGAAACAGCGGTTGGCTTGCCAAATATTGGGAGACTCCAGACTAAGGGACCTAGGTGTCGTACTTTTCCCCTAGTGACCTCCCACCCATAATTCGGATACCTCAGGAATATTTAGTGGAAACAGAACTATTCCTACTCGATATAATCACTGAGGCACGTGAGAGCACACCCGGCACTTTTTTTGGTCTACAATCTTACCCACCCAAGAATGATAATCATTCTCAAGGATGCCTGCTCAAGTCCGAATATTACTGGACAGGCATCGCTGGATGTACCTCTTTTCAACTATGGGGTCAACGTACTTACTCCTCAGACAATAGTCCAAGGTTTCCAAATTTTCCTTTACCCCTGAATTGAATAGAGTAATTGGCTGGACCGATTGTGCTACCAACTTCTCCTTTATCCCCAACTCCTCAATATCATTACCTGAACCAACATCTGTCACCTGTCAACAATTAAAAGAATTGACTGTCCTGAAAAGAGGATGAGATGAGAGAAACACAGAACAGGAAAAACTACTTGCTGGACAACTGTCTTTGTCTTTGGCTCAGGTGCTACTAACTGCATTCGAGGCCTCCCAGAACAGATTCATGAGTGCACTTGGACCCTTCTCTGGGTATTGGCTCCTCTGCAGTGGGTGAAATGGATACCAGTGTGTCTCTGCTACCCTTGAGGTCGTGATGCTGGTAGCCTACACTTGGTACCCATCTGTCAAATAACCTGAGCCTAGGAAATTACTGTTCCACAACTTACTCTCCCGGTCCAACATCCTGACAGTTAGTGTAACTTTTCAGGAAACAGTGTTTTGAACGTTCTCGGTTGCTGTCTCATTGTTTACCCTTCCTCTCAAGGTCCAGACTAGTCTCTCAGTTACAAACTCATCACAAGAGAAGTCAAAACATTTCAAAAGTCAACAGGTTAAGAGGCAGCCCAGGAGTGATCTTGATAGAGGGGAGGACTTGTGGCCAAAGCTACCAGCCACTTCAATCAAGTTTCAACCCTCATTCTATTCAATTTGTTCTAACTAGTACCGCTACTTTAAATTCTGTAATTTGTAATTTGTTACCACTACTCATACATTATACATTTATTATCAATAACATGAATACCCCTATCACCTATTATAACTCTAGGGCTATCACATTGAATAGCAAAAGCTTTGAGTATGACACAGTAATACATTAGACACATTTCAATACACCTTTACCCAGACATATTTCATCGGTACGCCAGTGTATACTTGAGGATCCTGTGAACAAAAAACAAAGAGAAATGGCCCAGGTGCACAGTACTCTCTATTATTTGAAGGTTGGGAATAGAGAGATGTGCATAAAACTTAACTTTTATTATTACAAGCAAAAAAGCGAAATAAATCCGACTATCCTCATTTAAAAACAATTGTGTGTGTTTAAAATCCACTGATAGAGTGATTCTGCCTCTTGTTGTATTTATAAGGGATTAGTCCTAGGTAGTATCATAAGGGAGTTGCTAATATGATATAGTATAATAGTGCTGCATGAAGAAATATCTATCTATACACTCTTGTAAATAGATCCCGGTATAATGACCACTTTAGGTGCAGCAGGTTGCAGATATGTATAGATAGGTATAGGCAGGTTCTACTAAAGAAAAAGCCTTCTATTAAAATAAAACACTGTGTCTTGCTAACTACCTAGCTGTTGCTCCTTCTCACTTTGGATCTAACGGAGCGGTATAGGACAGAAATTCCCTGCAATATAAAGAGGCAAGCACTAAATCAGCGGAACGCTGACGCGCGTTTCGCTATGTGTGCTTGCCTCTTTATATTGCAGGGAATTTCTGTCCTATACTGCTCCAATATATCCCAAGTTAGAAGGAGCAATAGTTAGGTAGCTAGCAAAACACGCTAGGAATATTGCTGTATACCGCTCCGTTAGATCCAAAGTGAGAAGGAGCAACAGCTAGGTAGTTAGCAAGACACAGTGCTTTATTTTAATAGAAGGCTTTTTCTTCAGTAGAACCTGCCTATACCTATTTATACATATCTGCAACCTGCTGCACCTAAAGTGGTCATTATACCGGGATCTATTTACAAGAGTGTATAGATAGATATTTCTTCATGCAGCACTATTATACTATATCATATTAGCAACTCCCTTATGATACTACCTAGGACTAATCCCTTATAAATACAACAAGAGGCAAAATCACTCTATCAGTGGATTTTAAACACACACAATTGTTTTTAAATGAGGATAGTCAGATTTATTTCGCTTTTTTGTTTGTAATAATAAAAGTTAAGTTTTATGCACATCTCTCTATTCCCAACCTTCAAATAATAGAGAGTACTGTGCACCTGGGCCATTTCTCTTTGTTTTTGGTTCACATTATCTATTGATGGCTGGTGCACCCTCTGTACCTATAGGAAATAAATATTATCTTTCAAGGTAATAAGTGAGGAGTTACTCTTGTTCACTGGTGCGACATAACCTTCTTCTATACTTGAGGATCCTGCAAGGTGGTAATTGGATGACGTGGATTTGTTTTACCTGGAGAAAAACCCATCTGCAGGAGGGATATGGGATGACTCTATTGGTATCATCTTCCTGACAATCAAGACAGGACGTTGCCTTCCTACTAGCTTGAGAAGAAACATCTGGTGCACCCCAATATACTCTTACCAGCTTGCACATACCTTCTGTACCTAGCTGAGCCAGACCATGTGCTGCCTCCGCTAGGTCTGGAAGATACACTCTGGGAGCTACTGGTCTACCTTGTCCATCTCTCCAGGGTCCGCCAGACTCCTAACCACATCTCTTCACCTTCCAGACAGTTTATTCTTCAGGTAACACAAATCTTCATATATCAACTAATAAGTGTATGCTTGCGTGTGTGTGTGTGTGTGTGTGTGTGTGTGTGTGTGTGTGTGTGTGTGTGTACACATTTTAAAACAATACAATGAAAAACAAAACAAAACATAGATTTGTCAGCCGTCACATAAAACCCTGCCGTCTATTTGACAGCTTTGGTCGCCCTGGTGTGACAGCCATGTATAGTCGTGTGTGTAAGTGTGGATTTTACTAGCACTTACTTCAGTTGGTAACTGTGTCACTGTATCAAGTCCTCTATGTAATGTCCTACTCATGTGCTGGTATTGCTATAAAAAGATTTTTCAGTTACCTCAACGTCGCCCCTAGACTAGAAAAATGCTGAAGACCAATGTATATCAATCGATTTTCCCTCTGCCAACTCACATGCCATTTTCAGTACCCCACATTCAGCTACTTGACTAAGTGAGAAGGGCAAAGGGGTCTACCTCTATAACACTGTCTAACAGTGAAAAAATATAAAACATGAAAATTTAACATTTTCTAGGGTTTCACATTATGTCGTGTCTTGTGGCAAAAATCCTACAATGTTCTACACAGAGATGCATATCTGTATGTCTAACCTCCAGCAATCTCCTAACCACCCTTTGTGCATACATATAAAGGCACATTTTGTACAGGAGAGAAAAAAAGGCAGATATGCAATCTATAAAACATGATTCGTATTTCCACAATAGAACCTTTCTGCCTAAAATGAGCAGTTTCTATACACATAAAACTAAACCCCTAACTGTTTCTGTGACTTATGACAATCTGGTGTGTATATCCCTGAGTCCTTCTTATGTCACAAATGTCTTAGCCCCATGAATGAGACCGTGTCTACGTCTTTTTGTATCTCTATACAAGAGAAGAGTGAGGTACTAACAGGGATGTAAAAAATGAAGAATAGGAGAGCGCTGAATAATAAGAATACGAAGATTTGAATACAAGGGTTTGCAGAAATGCAAAAAGGGAGATTTTACAGCAACCATGACAACTAGATTGGACACTATGGGAAAATGGCTGTATTCATTCCACTAATCCCCTTAGCTATTCGCTAAACTATGACCCCACCCCATACTTGACTAGGGGGGTCTTACATCAACCGTGCAATCCAGTGTCGTCCGTTATTTGTTCATTAAGAACTCAGTATCACCATAACTATATACCTTTGTGACGTACTTCCTGACTTATAATAGAGAAATGAAAAACTACTCAAAAAAAAAAATGTCTCATACTTATCTGAAATACATAAAACGATATTTTAGAGTAAAGTATGTACATACTTCATTTCTGAAAAATGACTCTTCAGCGAAACAAATTATCATGTGCCACTGCAGCCTAAAACAAAGAGTGTTCCAATGATCCATTGTTAATTTATCTTTCAAGAGTAATTTTTCTACTTCTCTATCCCACCCCCTTGGTCACTAAGTCTATATTTCTTTTGTCTACCCTTATCTGTGAGAAGACAAGACAAGATAGTTATCTTTAAACAACAAATGAAACAAACATTTTCATTCCTTGGCCAAATTTTTTTCTAGGATCAGGGAAATCAGACATAATTGTAAACAGTTCCGTTCTAGTCCATGGAAAATGCGTTACTAAATGTTTCATGGGAACTACACCATCTCTGTTCGCCTTCCCATTGGGAACTGCTGTTGTGCAGACAGGATGCAGACCTACCAAATCACTACATTTTGAACTAGTTGCTGGAATTGCTGTTGCAGTATAATGAATGTCCCCCTTTCTATTAATGTCTATATTATTCTAACCGATTTCAGCCGCTGCCCCTGCTGGTGGAACCGTTCCCTTTCCTTGTCCGTGTACTGCTTCTTGTATGTTACTGGCATGGGCAATGGCTGAAATGACTGTGGGTACATTTTCTTCTAAAACAATACTCTTATCATAACTTAAGACATCATACAAATTACTCATTTAATTTTTAACATTTTTGTTATCGGCTGTACTTACTGCCCCAACCGCATTTGGCGGCGAGGACGCGCATGCGCTCAATTCACCACGCTTTGCAGCGCTCACCTCCGTTGTGTGCGCGCTTTGCGCCACACCTACTTCCGTCGTGCACTCGCTGCTGTGCCACGTGTCACCTTCCATTTGCCACAACTTTAAACAATCATTATATTTAAATCTCACTTTTGTTGATTTAATCAACCACAGCTTTTCTTTAACACTGTTCAGTACCTCAGAATTAAAAACTACCTATGTTTGGGAAAGGTTTCACACACTCCCGGGTCATCTTGACCCATTTGTCGCAGTATGCCGTTGCATACGCACCATATTTATTATGCATAACATACTTTGCCGAATCAACAGGCCATTCCTTAGGCAGCACACAATTGGCCATCTCTTCTTGACCCTGGACGATTTCAACAGGTACGTCCCCTCAAAAATATCAATGCCTTTCCTAGTTTGAGTACTTTACAACATTTAGCAACCGATAGCCATCACGAATATCAGTGGTTGCAGCGTATTTCCTCCCACATCTCCCAAGTCACAATCACGGCTGCACAAAATCAACCATGCGGTCCGATCGCACCGCTTACAGATACTATCAGTAAGCTTTGCGATTACTATTGGGAATGTATACTCTGCGGCGTCTCTTTTTCCCCTGGTCTTTGTTAGAACAGAACACCACTTCACACAAAGGTTTCTTTATATCTTGTTCACACTTAGAACAGAACCTTTGTTGTCAGGTCACCTTTTTACCGTGCCTCGTCAGACACACCTGAACCATAGCGCTATCTCTTTTCAACTGTATACAAACTTTAACAGTATACAAACTTTTATCTGTCTTTTTTCAACAGTAAACTCTTGCCTTTATGCATACCATTCGCATACACACACACAACCTTTTGTTTTCTGCACAGAAAATAAATTTCCCAAACAATAGTAATATCTTTTCAGAGGCTTTAGCAAGTCATTATACTATACATATAAGAAACTATACAAATGACTGTTTAAACACGTGGCAATATCACCGGAAGTTCACATACACTAAGCAGGAAGACACATACACTATGCAATGCAATACCTTTTAAAACGCAAAACGACAATAAAAAGAAACATTTTTTTTCTTTTTTGTCCCTAGATTCAAGTTAGCGTTCCTTCAGATTATGCATAATCGGACATTCGGTTTCGCAACACAGAATGAACAACAGGTTTTGAACACATTGCGTTCTTTCCCATATGTGACGCATCTTCCGCCCTTTGTTGAGGAACCGAAATCCGTATGCGTTGTGTATCTTCCGGTAACGTAACCTCCCTGCTAAGAGCCTCCAAATTATTAAAGTAATTTTATCATTTTCAAATAAGCATTGTCTAAGCGATTGTGTTGTTTTCAGGCTGTTAGCCTTTTGAGGAAAACAACAGCAGGACACTAACCGGTATTAGCGCTACTCAACTAACAGGTGAGGAGTCTAACTTACCCCTGGTATTCGCCAGGGACCTCCGCAAGGAGGTTTGGACTTTGCTGCACAGGGTACGCAGGTCGCGGTCCTGCTAGCCAGTTGCCGGTGTATTGTAGAAGGGTAAGACGGTCTGGGCTAAGCCAAATCGGGAATGCAAGGTACCAGGGAGAATCCAGAGGAATGGTCAACAAGCCGATGTCGTGGAGCAATATGGGTCACACAGAATGAGGGATGGTCGACAAGCCGGGTCACAACGAGGAAGTAGGAACACTGGGAGCATACACAGTTAAACTGGAGTAAGGAGAACCAGGAACTCAGGGTATGAAACCTGTTACTCTGGCACCCTAATGGTGCCAGAGACAGGTTTAAATAGAGGCAGAGGCTGCAGCTGATAGGAGGACTCAGGGGGCGGCACGCTGGTGGTAAGCTAGTCTATTTACACATTACAGTCAGTATCACTTTAGACATTTATTTCCCTAACATCGCTAACTAGAGTATGCAATGTGCGATCTCTTCGGCGAATGAACCGGACAACTGCTGATAAATAGGGGATTAAAATGATACTAAACATAACATGTTTTCTGTAACCTGAACCTTAAATAACACTAAAGTGTACATATAATCTTTATATATAAACTATTAATAAACTAAATACAATTTGCTCATAAAACACTGTGGAATGGAACCATTATAAATATGAAATATATAAATGACTAAATGTTAGAGTGCGAGAGTGTGCGTGCGTATTTTACCGCGTGATCGTGCCATGCCACGTGTAACGTGGCATACTGATCGCAATCGCACAGTAAAACAATATTAACCAATATACTTTCGTTCATCCAATTATACGACTTCGACAATAGGATAGAATGCATACATGTCATGTGTCTTTAGAAAAGATATAGTGAGATTTCAGAAAAGACATGAGGAAAGAATGCTTCTGGAATAATGCTTCAATTTAACAAAAGATTGTAAACCCTTAAAAGAATAATAGATATCCTGAAAAGACAGAACTCTGACTACAACACTTTCCCTACCTGGGATGAAAGTCAAGTTTAAAGAGAAATGTGTTTGCTTAAATCATTATACCTTTTTTTGTTTCTGTATAGCTCCCCCTTAGAAGGTCGTGAATAAACTACAGTGATGGATGTGTGTCAACGGTTATTACCCTCTGCCTGGAAAGATGACAAGCATCACCTCGTAGGGACATAGCCTTTAGCACTAACACCCAAGTCTGTTTGCCTGATTCCTGTTAGGCAGAATTTTTTTGTAAAATAATGATTAAAATTGGGGACTGTGAGAGTTTGCAAAATAAAAATGACATATCGATATAAGTAATCATTATGTTATAGCATTAAAAGAAATTAGTAGATATTGTACTTAGAATGAGAAAAGACAAAGATTGAAGTTTTAAAAAATATTGCAAAAGATGTTCTCAGAGAATATGGACAAGCCAAGGACGCACAGCTGAATGTTTTATGAAAAGTAACATTAAGACTGGTGGGAAAAGAGAAGATAAAAACATAAGAAAGATTTGTTTAAAACTTACATATTGCAGAATACGCATAATGTATCATTAGCTTGTTGTTTTCATAATTTACTGTATTCTAATTGGTTGTTACGCTTCTATACCCCTAAAAACTGTTATGTATAATTATATGATTTATTTCTGAAACAAAAACAGTTTCAGTTTGGAAACCAGACACTTGTGTGGTTTCTTATTCTGTGTTCCGATCGATCGTTACTATAGATATTTGATAAACTGCTGACTGACTTATTCAATTACAGGTGGTTATTCTGCTAACATAGGTAAAGAACCCCAACACCAGCATTAACCCGGTTTCGACAGAGTAGCGATCGCATCTAGCAGTCGCAAGTTATGAGCAATATGAGATTAATACTCAAAAGTACAGTACTTTATTTATGGGTCAGTTTAAACTGTTTATTCGGCGGGAAGAGACGTAGGCAACAGTTGGAGTAATTTGCCCCCCACCCTTGGAAAAGATCAAATGAACTGACCTATGACCAGCGGACAACTGGAACATCTTTAACCCTGGACCAATGAAGACCACTCTTGATGCTATCTGTGCATATTCGTGACATCATCACGGTTTATGCTACTTCAAGCTTCATATAGGCACTCTGGCCCATTGTTTTCACTCCCTCTGATCCTGACTACAGACAACATGAATTTATCTTGTCCTGGATGAAGCGTTAGAGGAGATGTAATGTATTCAGTGCTTTTATACTTTCCTGCTTTATTGTAACATCTTTAATACGTTATAATGGCTTGCTGTAGATCCTGCTATATTTTGCAATAAAAAATGTTTGTGTTTTGGAACCACAATAATCACATTGGACAGTGTTTTATTGGTAATAATCTATAAAATGACTTTAATACAGTGTTCAATCCCAGAGACGGTCTACGAGTACCTTGGGGCTATGTAACGCCCCAGCTGTATTACAAAAATTTGTCAATGAGGTCTTCCGAGATCTGTTATATCAGTCATTGGTGGTCTATTTAGACGATATTATGATATTTTCCCAGGACCTACCTTCCCACCATGCCCTTGTCAAAGAAGTGCTTCTCCGGTTACGGGAGAATCACCTATATTGTAAAATGGAAAAGTGTCTCTTTGATCAAACCCAGGTACCCTTTCTGGGATACATTGTGCTCGGATATGGCCTCCAAATGGACCCAGACAAAGTGAAAATTATCCCAGCCGGTATGTGCCAGACACAAAACTCCTAGACAATCTCCTGGCGGTCTCCTGCTTCCCATTGCTGAACATCCCTGGCCCAGCATGAGTATGGATTTTATTACTGACCTCCCTAGCAGTCTTGGTCACTCTTGCATATGAGTAGTTGTTGACCGATTTTCCAAATTTGCTCACTTTGTTCACCTCAAGGGTCTACCTCCTGTTTTGGAATTGGCATCTGTTTATTCATCACATTTTTCGTCTGCATGGTTGCCCTCGGGAGATCATCTCCAAAATTTGGAAACAAACTGCATCCCAAGGTCGGAGGGCCTTTTGCAAACTTATGGGAATCAATTTAAAGTTCTCCTCTGGATACCATCCCCAGACGAATGGTCAAATCGAGCGGGTCCACCAGGATTTGGAGTCCTACATTCAATGCTTTTGTTCTGAACAACAATCCACTTGGAGTAAGTTGCTTCTTTGGGCAGAATTCTCCCACAATAATCACCTGCATGAATCCACAGGCATGTCCCCTTTTTTTCCACACTATCATTGCTGACCTTTGGCTTGTTTCTTGACCACCCCTTGGCTTTGTGACTCAGTACCTCTTTGTCCAGCAGTTCCTGAGCTCGGCTTACTCTGACCATTCTTCTGATAACTGCCTTCGTACCTTGCCTTGGCTGTTATGCACTCGCTATCCTGCCATCCTGTGTACGCTGCACTGGTGACTAGTTGGTAGAACCGCAACCTGCACACCTCACGCAGCCAAGCCCGTACCTCCTTGCAAGGGTCCCTGGTGAATACCAGGGGTGCGCCTCTCAATCTAGTTGCCTCAATACCAGTCAGTGGCTTCTTTAGTACTACAAATGTGACATCGCCCTGGGATGGAAACCAAGGTTGCAGAAAAATGGAGAAATGCAGGTTGAGGAATGACAAGAATTGTTATCAGCAAATTCAGCCCATGGGAGTAGAGAGGACTAATTATCATGAAATTTGGAGATATACAAGTGAAGGAACTGTTCCAGGGACTGATTAGTTCTTTCCGTCTGGCTATTGGATTGCGGATGGTAATAAGATGACAGGCTAACCTTGATTCCCAACAGGCTGCAGAAAGATCTCCAAAAGTGAGCGACAAATTGGGAACCACGGTCAGAGATGATGTCCTCAGGAAGACCGTGTAACCCAAAAAATATGTTGAACAAATAACGAAACCAGCGTTCAAGTATAAGGTAGTTTAGGTAACATTACAAACTGGGCCATCTTATTGAATCGATCCACTACCACCTATTTGGTATTGTGGACAGATGACCATGGTAGATGTACAGAGAAATCCATTGAATTCTAATTTTTTATGAAGTTGCTTTACTGTCTCTTTCTAAGACACCCAGGCCCTAAACTACCATAAAGCTAAACTAAGAAAATGTAATAGTACTGTATGCGTGTATTCCAGTGAACACACAAATCTGTGAATTAGCAGCTCCACCATTGTGTGAGTGACAGCAATCTCCCTGCATGACAGTGCTGAATCTGCAGCTAACCACAGGATGTGATGGCATACCATGTCTGTATTGCGCAAGGAACACGTCCATTAAGGCTTCTGCCTTAATAGTCGTAATATCATTGCTTTTTGGAGTTTGAATTCAAGAGTTCCAATATCTTTCTTACGCTTAAAAAGTGGGAGGCACATATAGAAACCGTTGTAATTCCTACACTGTTCACCTGATTTGGATGTAAATACCCTCAAATTAAAGCTGAAAGTCTGCAGTTAAAGCACATCTTAGTTAATTACATTTTAAATCCATTGTGATGGTGTATAGAGCCCAAAATATGAGTCGATTGTGTCGATGTCCCAATATTTATGGTCCCAATATGTATGTATATGTGTATATATATATATATATATATATATATATATGTCAGAGATGACCTAAATGGGTCCTTTCTCCTGAACTCCGGCTGCTATACCTTGTGGGTATCGATCGATAGAGAAACAGACAACTTCAGATGTTTAGGCTGAAAATGATTCTGATTCTGACCAGCCCTAAGTCAGAGTAGCTTTATTTATGCATAGTTTCACAGACAAAAGAAGATAAGGAATACAAGGTTTCTGAAGGCATCCTATTCAGGTCAGCAGTTTGTGGACAGGATGTACAGCAGATGTCTTATCTCAGTCACGTAGGCCTCAAGTGGGGGTCGTGGGCTCCTAGTACCGAAGCTGCTGGATGTGCACATTCTTGAGAAGAGACATGTTGAAGAAAAGATAAGAATGTGAGGCAAAGTTCATGGAGAATATTCTGCAAGAAGCTGCAGACTATTCTTCTTTCAGCAGTAATTATACAAAATGCATTACTTTAAGAAGTTCATAAAATGTATATCTCTCACATAAACCCCTCTTTTTATCATTTTTATAATTGCCCTGCCTATCCTTTTGCTGTGCATGAAGCACTCCTGCACCCGACCTACTTCATTCAATTCAATGGAACCTCTGATAGGCCCTTAGAGGATGGTAAAGATACATTCAATCAGGTCTATGGTTCATGTACACCTAATTCTTAAAAATAATAAAAAAAGAAAATGGGAAAGACTGAGGGGGGGAGAGTACAAAAGAGCCTTAAAGCTCAAAGAGGGCAAGATAAACATCTGATACCGGTTTGGGCTTTACATGTCTTTTAAGAGACTTTTTATTCAGAATGAGATCATTTTTGCACCTTTTCAAACAGCATTGGAAAAAACATAAGCTTAGTTTAAAAATGACATATAGCAACAACAATGTGTTCCGTATTCTGTTTCTAGGGTCAAACAGTACCCTCCTGACTGAGCAGTGATGTAGTCTAATACAAGTTGATGTTGTATTAACTGGGTTTTCATTGCCTGCAGTTCTTTTCCAACATACCTAAAGGATTTGTCATAAATTTCTGTTATGTTATCTAAAAGTCCTGCAACCTTTAATATCATATTATAGTTTGCCATGTACCCCCATGTCCCTATTGAAATGATGTTACCAAATCCAATACCCACATTGTGCCCTTTGGACTTTGCTATGAGAGGGATATGTTCAGTATCTATTGTCTTAATTTCCCTTTTTTCAAGCCTATGGTCCTTTTTATTCCTGAAAACTCCTCTGAGGTCATCATGGGTCATGACATAGAATTCAGGAACCAATCTGGCCAAGTAGCATACCCCTATTGAATTTGGGGGGAGCCACCTGTAGGCATTGCGTCCACATACATAATAAACATCATCTGGTAAAAGGTAGGGGATATCATAAAACAGGCAATATGTAGATACCTGTTGTCCTAAGTGACATGAAGTGTCATTTTCTGCTCTGTCATTGTCAAAGGCAGGCAGTGTGCCGTTCCAGGTGAGATTATATCTGTCATATTGACATTTTATACACTCCTGGCTCTTTAAAAAAATAGTACCTTTTCCGGGTTTCATCTTCACTGTTTGGTTGCATTCAGAATTACAGTGTGATAAATAAGGTTGGGTGAAATTCACTATAACTTGACAGCGTGATTTAGGGACAGACCCTAAAGGGAAACTCTTATTTTGGTAACTAATGCGTATTTAGCCATATGGGGTCCATATTGACTCATTTATAGCCCTATTGGATTCTATTCCCTTATTGAAACAATATTTTGGTCTGACTCCATTCGTGCCTAGTTTTACTACTGGGTATCTGGTGGTTTTATACTTGTGGCTGACCATGCGTCCACATGAGAAGTTTCCCTCTCTCATTTTAGTCAGCTCTTCACTACTCAAAGGTATGGGAACCAGGGCTATATTTTTACTGATGGTAGGAGTACGAGAACATACCCAGCAGTTGCTGGTATTGGTTATTTGACTGATGGCATTGTGCAAGTGTGCTATAACATTTTCTGGTTCTTCTAAATTAGAAAAGGCTGTAGGAAAACATAGAAAAAGAACAATTTTTAACAGGACCTTACTCCCCTTCATGGTTTATCCTGGGTCACCGTAGCCTTTTTACAGTGGCTGGCGTGTATCCAAGGATCCTTTCCTTCAAGTTTCACAGAAGTGGGTGTAGTCAACAGAACTTGATATGACCCCTCAAATCGTGGTTCCAGAGACCTCCTCACGTGTCTTTTTACGAAGACGTAATCTCCTGGCACCAGGGCATGTGTTCCAGTGCAATCCTCTGGATCTGGGATTGAAGAGAAAACTCGAGAATGTATGTTAGTGAGGGACTTCTGTAGTTCTTTCACATAACTAGTCAGTTCACCTTGGTGTTTCACTAGAGATTGTGGAAAATAACACCCTGTCTTTGGCGGCCCCCCAAACAGTATTTCATAGGGGCTTAGCCTGTGTTTCTTATTAGGTGTTGTCCTGACTGAGTATAGGGCGAGGGGAAGGCATTGCAGCCAGTGTCACCCTGGGAGGTACTGTTACTGTGTGACCAGGGTTGTGTGTGTTACAGATGGCGCAGGCCTTTACCAGATTACTGGCAGCTGTGCTGAAGCCTGGCGCGATCCAGTGTCTGAATACAGAGTTAATTATTGCGTCTTTTGAGACATGGGAAGGCCCATGCACTATAGCAGCCAGTGTAGGAAAAAGGACTCTAGGGAGACAGTGTCTGTCTGTTGTGGCCCATATGCCCTCTATGTGTTCCGCCCCCCTCTTTTTCCACTCCTCTCTTTCAGATACTGCTGCTTTCTTTTGTAGGATTTTTAGCATTTCCAAATCTATAGGGAGGGTGGGGGGTGTTGTGGACACTAAATAGTGTTGTACTAGCGGTAAGTCTGCTGCAGCTCTTGCAGCCTGGTCTGCTAGTCTGTTTCCTCTTACTTCCATAGTCTGCTCTCTGGTGTGTGCTTTTACCTTTATGACTGCCACTTCCTTGGGCAGTTCTAATGCAGCAAACACCTCAAAATGATTTCTGCATTTTTAATGGGTTTACCATTAGAGGCCATAAAGTGTCTGTTCTTCCAAATACTTTGATAGTCATGTGCAACCCCAAAGGCATATCTGGAGTCAGTGTAAATGTTAGCTGTTCTCCCTTCTGCATACTGACATGCACTTATAAGTGCTTCTAATTCAGCTTGCTGTGCAGATTGACTTGGTGGGAGAGGTTGCTGGAGTACAATATCTGTTTCTGTTGTAACTGCATAACCTGTTTTGGGAGAGCCCTCCTCATAGTACCTGGACCCATCTACAAACAGGAGTAAATCAGGGCTGCTAAGAGATGTCTCTTTAACATCCCCGGGAGGTTTAGTTTCCAGATCCATTAAGGCTAGACAGTCATGATCACAGAGAATTTTTTTTTGTTGTGTTTCCTGTTTTGTCACAGTCTCAACACTCTCTGTATTGTCTGTGTCTTCAGCAACACTTTCTATACTGTCTGTGTTTGCAGCGTCTATACTGTTACTCCCCTCTTTTATATCCATGCAACTTGGGAACAATGTTGCTGGATTTAAAACTGTGCATCTTTTTAGTGTAACGTTTGAGGGTGTCAGTAGTGCTACTTCATATTTAGTTAATCTAGCCGCTGAGATGTGTTTTGTTCTGGCTTGATTCAGTATTTCCATGACTGAGTGTGGTACCTGAATGGTGAGAGGGTGATCCAGCACTATGTCTGCAACTTTTTGTAGCAATAAAGCGGCTGCTGCTACTGCTTTTATACATGTTGGGGCTCCCACTATGACGGGGTCTAATTTTTGTGAGTAGTACCCCAATGGTCTTTGTCTGCTCCCATGTTCTCGTGTTAGTACGCCATGAGCGTGCCCTTCTTGTTCATGGCAGAACAAGTTAAACGGTAGTTCATAGTTAGGGAGCCCAAGGGCTGGGGCGCTTGTGATTAAATCTTTGATCAGCTCAAAAGCTGCTTTTTGTTCAGCTGTTGACCAAAACATATTGCAACTTCTATTCATTGGAAGTTGGATCAATGCAATCTGGATTGCCTAAATGGTCTTTTTTTGCTGGAGATCTGTGAAGAAAAAAACTTTTGCATAAAGATTAACTTTTATTTACTAGGAATTACAGTAACTGTTATTAATTCACGTTGAACAGCTGCTAATACGACACTTGCTTAAAAGTTTCTCTTTGTAGCTTAACTGTGACGCTATGCGTTCCATGCAATGAAAAACTGATTTCCTCAAAGAGGCAGTCCCCAATATCACAAACAGGGAATGTCAAAGTGACGAGACCTGGTCGAGTGTTCAAAGCCACTCCTTTCTTATCATCTCTTTGTAAACCAAATATTCACACATATTTCCAGATTCTGTGATTTCCATGTTTACAGTACAAATATATATTCACAATTCTTGCTCACAGACAACATTTTATCTCGTAACAATTCTTTATGGGCATAACAAACCCTCCTGATTTCTGAGAACATTTATCAGCGCCATTTTACACAGATAAAAACAGCTTGTAATATATCTCTCCATGTAAAGCTCACTCCCACAATTCTCAACTTCATTAAAGAGAAAGCTATTTTTCTCAAAAAAAATTACTTTGTTCAAATATAGAAACGGCTTGTTGGACCCCAGCCAACTTTGTTCTGAAACCAGTAATAGTGATAATGTACATTATTTACAGTCTTGTGACGGACCAAAGACTTTAAAACTTCTTTTGCATTTCTTCAAAAACATTACATTTACAACTGTACAGCTTTTTCAACCTTGAAACATGTCTCTTGTAAAACGGTCAAGACAGACAAAAACGGATCTCCCTCACACACAGTAAGAAGGAGATAAAATTCACATACAGAGAAAGAAAAATTAACTGCTATCTTCCAGTCTACTGCTGTGGAACTACATGTCCCAGCATTAGACTAAATACACATTAGCTTCAACATGCTAATATCAATCAGCACTCCGGACATATTTTTCCCTCTTGAAAAATAGAAACATACTTGGAAGAACCATTTTATCAATGTTACATACATTGTCAGATAACAAAAAAACAGCGTGCTTCTTATCTCAACACACTGAAATCTTTTACACAGAATAAGGGAGGGGCACATCTCACTCTTCAGCTGCGCAGCATTTAAACATACTATTTTAGTACACAACCTACTTGATTCATTGTTTTAGTCATTATATCATTTAGCTTGTGATACATTTTCTATTTCATCAGTGTCACTCAAATTTGTTAACTGTAACATATCACAGCAATCATTGTCATTCTCTAATTCTTCTGACATTTTACACCATGCAACACATCTGTCAAAATAACCTTTTTCTTTCAGTGCTTTCTCATTGTCTTTAATTAGTTGTTTCAAAAATGGAACTTTTAATGTACCGTTCTCAGACACCCCTGCAGCTTTGAACAGTTTTCTCATCCCTTTTATGAAATCCTTGCCTTTATGCTTTCGCATATACTTTATGGGGTCTAGATCCCCGTACTTTTTGGATTTCTCTCCTGTCTTGGACCCTTTATTTCCCATACTGGGATTACCTTATGGTCCAATATATTTTGAATGAGAAAACTTTTATTTGTTCCTGTCTTGCTTTACAACAAGTTTCTGCCTTTCTGAATGTTCCTGACTACTTTCATTAAAATCCATCAAAAAACACAATCACGTATACAATCAAGATTATTTGCAGGGTCAACTGTGTGATCTGACTGAGTTCTGTGGTGTTATTCATGTGCATAGATGTATCAGGTGTATGGCATAGAGAAGACAATATATCAATACACGTAACAATACAAGACAGATTACACACAAGTACCTTGATACTCTTAATAGTATCTGTTGCCAGAGTTCAGGGATCTTCGTCAATCAGACTGCAGTACCCTCGAGCTGGGATAATTCCCCCTCCACAGAGACAGCTCTAAGAGCAAAAATAAAGCTTTTTGCTCACCAGCGCTGGATTAACGTCTGTCTGTCTGGAAAGGGAGAACCCCGTTGTCGGGAGGTCTGATGTATTGGAGATCCCGGCGGCGAGCCCCCACTGAAACTGTCAGAGATGACCTAAATGGGTCCTTTCTCCTGAACTCCGGCTGCTATACCTTGTGGGTATCGATCGATAGAGAAACAGACAACTTCAGATGTTTAGGCTGAAAATGATTCTGATTCTGACCAGCCCTAAGTCAGAGTAGCTTTATTTATGCATAGTTTCACAGACAAAATAAGATAAGGAATACAAGGTTTCTGAAGGCATCCTGTTCAGGTCAGCAGTTTGTGGACAGGATGTACAGCAGATGTCTTATCTCAGTCACGTAGGCCTCAAGTGGGGGTCGTGGGCTCCTAGTACCGAAGCTGCTGGATGTGCACATTCTTGAGAAGAGACATGTTGAAGAAAAGATAAGAATGTGAGGCAAAGTTCATGGAGAATATTCTGCAAGAAGCTGCAGACTATTCTTCTTTCAGCAGTAATTATACAAAATGCATTACTTTAAGAAGTTCATAAAATGTATATCTCTCACATATATATATATATATATATATATATATATATATATACGGTATATATATATATGTGTGTGTAAATTAAATTGCACGTCTAGTTGCTATCCAATAACGATTGTCGATTGCCGTAATGTGGTTCCAAAGCACAATGTAATTTAATAGCCAAAAGTAGCAGAATAACAAATCAGAATAAAATAAGTACAGCCGTTAGTTATCGCAGGCGCCCTGGATCCAGTGTACAGTCATTCAGGTCTGAAGGCTGTGGTCAAGTAGACTGTCCACTAGGTCCAGAGCCCCTGCTTATATACAGTCAGTGAATACAGTAAAACAATGCAGATGATGTGGCTTGCTTCTATAGGTCCAGGCTTCAGGAGGGTCCAGTGAAATGCAAGTCATAGGCCAGTTCAAATGAAAATATCCAAAGGTGGGGGTCAGATCTCCAGGGGATGCACTCTGATTTTCCTGCCAAGAATCCAGTTTAAACTAGTCTATTTACATTACACAGACAGTATAATTTTAAACATTTATTCCCTATCATCGCTAACTTGAGTATGCAATATGTGATCTCTTCGGCGAATGAACCGGACACCTGAGGATAAATAGGGAGTAAAATGATACTAAACATGACATATTTCCTGTAACCTAAACCTTTGATTTCACTAATATAATATTAAATATTATACTAATAATAAATATTAAACTTATAATATTAACCGTAAATATTGCTACATTTCGACATAAATAATCACATTCTAATTCTAATCACATTCTCGATGTCAGGATTGTAATGTACTTCTTCACAGACCATGATTTCCGTATCCCTCACCACCATTTCAGTCTCGTTTTCAATGTTTACCTCAGTAGAATGCTTTCCACACTTCCACACAGTAGGAACACATCTGACACATAAACCAATTACTAAGATGACACCAAGTATAAGGAGAAGGAGCTTACCTATGCTAGCAACCATTTCCTGTACCCACTCCCCTAGATCAGAGAACCATTTTACACAGTTCAACCATGAGAACCACCCTGCCACCTTTTCTCCAATCTCATATAATGAAGAATTATGGTTCCTTCAAAATTCACATTTTAGTTGCAGAATTTCATCCATCTTCCGGTCTATGACTTCCTTGGGGTCATCTGTATTATCGGTGTCGAAGTCATATAATTGGATGAACGAAAGTATATTGGTTTAATATTGGTTTGCCGTGCGATTGCGAAGCGTACCTCACGTAACACGTGGCGTGATGCTATTGCACGGTAAAATACGCACGCACACACTCACATTACCACATTTAGTTATTTATATAATTCATATTCATATTGGTTTCGTCACACTGTAATTTATGAGCAGATAATATTTGGTTTACTAGTAGTATATATATAAATATATATATAATGATTATACGTACACTTCAGTGATATATATGGTTCAGGTTGTGGGAAAGGTGGCATGTCTGGTATCATACTGAAACCCTATTCATCAGCAGCTGTCCGGTGCAGTCGGCGAAGAGATCGCACATTGCATACTTTAGTTATTGATATTAGGGAATAATCCTTTGTATGATGCTGGCTATGAAAGGAGCAGACCCCCTGGAGAGACGACCTTTGGATTCCTTAGATTGAATCAACCTATGATCTGTTTACCCTGGACCCACCCAACGTCTGGACCTATAGAAACAATCTATGTCATCTCTATTGTTCAAGTGTAACACTGTACTGTATATAATCATAGCTGCACACCCCCTGGCTCTCAGTCAACTCTGACACAGTATTCTAACAGATATACTGTCCACCGGGTCCCATGGGTGCGCAGCGAGCGCATGCGATAGCATTGGTATGTACTTATCTTTTGGTATTGGCTGTGCTGTACTGTACTGTATCATAATATAATAATGTATTGAATTGTTGACTATTTACATCTGCTAAAATAAACCACCTTGTGCTTTGGAAACACATACAATTGATTGGGCAGTGCTTATTTTAAAACGATAGAATTACTTTAATAATTAGGGGCTCGTGAGTTTAGGAGTTACGTTATCGGCAGGTATGCAACGCTCACGGTATTCGGTTCCTCAACAAAGGGCGGATTGACGGACGCATCGCATAACAGGAAAGAACGCAATGTGTTTAAGACCTGTGGTTCACTGTGTGTTGCGAAACCGAATGTCCGTTGTTGCATAGACTGAAGGAACGCTAATTAGAATCTATGGACAAGAAAGAAAAATGTTTCTTTTTATTGTCGTTTTGCGTTTTAAAGGGTATAGCATTGCATAAGGTATGTGTACTTCCTGCATAAAGTATGTGTACTTCCGGTATTGTTGCCACGTGTGTAAACAGTCATGATCATAGTTTGTTATCTATGCATAGTGTAATCACTTGGTAAAATCTCTGAAAAGATAGTGCCATGGTTTGGGAAATTTATTTTCTGTACAAAAAACAAAGGTTATGTGTGTGTATGTGAATGTTATTTATACATAAAGGCAAAAGTATACTGGTAACTATAGGCAACTATAGGTTTTTGCACGTGCACCCAATACTAATCACGACATTCACTGATAAAGGGTATTGTTTGCTGGAAGGGACAGAGCACGGTGTTATCTGTGGTCCGCATAATGAATCATTGAGCTGTGCAAATCGACCGCATGGCAAGGCCGTGATTGAGTATTGGGAGGGCAGTGTGGAACTATTTAAAATTGATAGCGCTTTGGTTCAGGTGTGTCTGACGGGGCATGGTAAAAAAAGGTGACCTGACAACAAAGGTTCTCTTCTAGGGCTGAGCAGGATATAAAGAAACCTTTGTGTGAGTGGTGTTCTGTTCTAATAAGAGCAGGTGATAAAGAGACATCACAGAGTATGCATTGCATACTCAAAGCAAAAATAGTTTTCGCGGCATTCTCAAATATTAATCGCAAAGCTTACTGATAGTTAGTATCCGTAAGCGGTGCGATCGGACCGCATGGTTGATTTAGTGCAGCCGTGATTGCGACTTGGGGGATGTGGGAGGAAATACGCTGCAATCACTGATATTCTTGATTGATATCGGTTGCTAACAGTGGTAAAGTACTCAAACTAGGAAGGGCATTGATATCTTTAAGGGGACGTGCCTGTTGAAAACGTCCACGAATAAAAATCTCTAGTAGGTTCTGTTTTGCGTAGCGTTGAGAAATAGGTTGTTTTTACAATGGATTACGAAGCAAACGCTAGAGATAGTTCATGTTGTGCTGCCTAATGAATGCCCGGTTGGTTCGGCAAAATGTTATGTATAAAAAATCCGGTGCGTATGCTACGGCATATTGCGAGAAATGGGTCAAGATGACCCGGGAGTGTGTGAAACCTTTCCCAGACATAGGTAGTCTTGACTCAGAGGTGTTAAATAATGTTAGAGATAAAGTGCGGTTGATTAAATCAACAAAAACGAGAATTGAACATGATGACTGTTTAAAATTGTGGCAACAAGAAGGGTACACGTGGCAAGGAAACGCGTGTTCAGCGGAAGTGTGCGTTCCGGAAGTGTGCGTTGCTAAGTGTGGCGAACTGAGCGCAAACACGCCCCCGACAAATTCGGTCAGGGCGGATAGTACAGCCAATACCAAAAATGTAAAAACTGTAACTAGTAACTTGTATGTTGTTTTAAGTAATGTTAAAAGTAATGTTTCAGGACAAAGAAAAGGAACGATCCCACCAGCAGGGGCAGCGGCTGGAAGTGGTGAGAATAATGTAAAGGTTAACACAGGGGGAAACATCCATTGTACTGCAGCAGCAATTTCAGCAACTAGTTATAGTGATTTGGTAGACTTACATCCTGTCTGCACAACAGCAGTTCCCAATAAGAAAGTGGACAGAGATGGTGATGTTCCTTTAAAACATGTAGCAAAGCATGATACATGCACTAGGTCTGAAACATTTTCAATTTTGTCTGATTTCCCTGATCCTAGGAAAGATTTGACCAAATGTCAGAAGTTTATTAGATATTATGGTAATGTGTACGAGCCAACTATTAACGATTGGCGAGTATTATTAAAGACCTGTCTTCCCCTCAATACTGATATACAAAAGTTCATTAAGGACTGTATGTTGGAGGAGGATGAATCCTTAACCGAGGATGATAATCAGGACAATATTAGACAAATAATCACATGGTTGGCCATATATTTTCCAGTGATAGTGGACTGGAGTAAAGTTTTTACTATCAGGCAAGAGGATAGTGAAAATGCAACAGACTATTTTTGCAGGGCTCTGATAGAGATGGTCAAATATACTGGGGTATCAGACATAAAAGATAATGTATATTACAGAGAGGTTGCTGTTAAAGTTCTAATGGATGGCCTCAGGGAAAACTTACAAAGAAGGGCGCAAACTTCATTACCCTACTGGAGAGGAATCACTGTAAGTGCTCTCAGGGAGTCAGCTATAGGACATGATAGAAGTATGAATAAACAGAAAGAGACACTAAGTGATAGGGTAATGATGGTAAGTATCCCAGCACTAGAGGGTCTGCACACCCGACCAACAGCATACAACCCACATAATAAGAAACATAGAATAATCAGGTGTTTCAAGTGTAACGAAGAAGGCCATTTCGCAAGAGAATGTAAAAATGAAAAAACACAGAGTTATAGGTTAATGATGGTGAGTATTCCAGCATTAGAGGGACTGCACACACGACCACAGTGTAATAACACCTGGGTAAAAGAAAAGAAACAACATGAGTTGAGGAAATGTTTTATATGCACTAAAATGGGACACCAAGCAAAGGACTGTACAATGACAAGAGCGGAAGCAAAGAGACTTGGCCCATCTAAGGGAGAATCACAGACACCCACAGAGACGGCGCACACAAGTCTCAGAGACTTCTCAACAGTTTCCTGTGCACCTCATAGCAGCCAATGCCTTGGGGGAGAACCATAGCCAACCCTAGAGGTTAGGTCAGACCTGTAGTCCTACAACCAGGTGGGGTTTAAACTGTGGTAAGTATTAGTGTGCAGGGAACGGATTTAAAAGGTAATCTGTGTTGATTTTGTTTGTTTGTTTTATGTTGTCACATGTTTGTTTTCCTAAATCGCTGGCCGATGGAAAATAATGGAAATGTTTGTTTTGTTTGCTGTTTTAAGATAACTATCTTGTTTTTCTTCTCACAGATAAGGGTACACAGAAGATATATATACTTAGTGTTTAAAAGGGAAGAGATAGAGAAATAGAAGAATTACTCTTGAAAGACTAATTAACAATAGACAAATGGAACAGTTGTTTTAGGCTGCAGTGTCTCATGATAATTTGTTTGGCTGAGAATCATTATCCAACAATAAAGTATATACACACTTTGCTCCAAAATATCGTTTATGTATCTCAGATGAGTCATCAACAGTTAATTTTTACATTTCTCTATTATAAGTTAGGAAAGTCCGTTTGAAAGGTAAGTAGTCAATGAGATACCGAGTTCTTAATGAACAAATGACGGACGACACTGGATTGCACGGTTAAGACCCCCTAGTCATTCTTGGGAGGGATCATAGTTAAATGAATACAGCCATTTCCCCATAGAGTCAGAGTCCAATCCAGATGTCATTTTGTTGTAAAAATATCCCTTTCTGCATGTACGTTTCTATTCAAATCTTTGTATTCCCATCATTCATTGCTTTCTTATTTCTCATTCTTTACACAAACGCTAGTATCTCTCTCTCTCTCTCGTAGAGATAAAATCAGACACAGTCTCAACAATGGGGCTAAGACATATTTTTATTGTTTTTACATAAGACAAAGTCAGAGATACACACACTAGATTGATATGAGTTACAGAAACAGTCAGGGGTTTTGTTTTCATGTGTATAGAAACTGCTCATTTTAAGCAGAAAGGTTCTGTTGTGGAAATACGATTCATGTTTTATAGATTGCATATCTGTCTTGTTTTTTTGTTTTATGATTCGTGCCTCCTGTACAAAAATGTGCCTTTATATGGAGGCACAAAGGGTGGATAGGAGACTGCTGGAGGTTAGGCATACAGATATGCATCTCTGTATAGAACATTGGAGTAGGATTTTTACCACAAAATACAACATAATGTGAAACTCTAGAAAATGTAGAATTTTCATGTTTATATTTTTTACTGTTAGACATACATGTACTGGGTACTGTTATATTTGAAGAAAGTGTTATAGAAATAGACCCCTTTGCCTTTCCCACTTAGTCAAGTAGCTGAATGTGAGGTACTGAGAATGACATGTGAGTTGGCAGAGGGAAAATCGATTGATATACATTGGTCTTCAGCATTTTTCTAGTCTAGGGGGCAATGTTGAGGTGACTGAGAAATCATTTTATAGCAATACCAGCACATGATTAGGACACTACATAGAGGACTTTATACAGTGACACAGTTACCAACTAAAGTAGCTGCTAGTAAAGTCCACACTTACACACACGACCATACATGGCTGTCACACCAGGGCGAACATAACTGTCAAATAGACAGCAGGGTTTTATGTGACAGTTAACAAATCTATGTTTTGTTTTGTTTTTCGTTGTATTGTTTTAATTTTAAAATGTGAACACACACACACACACACACACACATATTGGTTAATATATTAAGATTTGTGTTACCTGAGGAATAAACTGTCTGGAAGGTGAAGAGATGTGGTAAGGAGTCTGGTGGACTCTGGAGAGATGGACAAGGTAGACCAGTAGCTCCCAGAGGGTATATCCCAGTCCCAGAGGAGGCAGCAAATGGTCTGGCTGAGCTGGGTACAGAAGGTATGTGCAAGCTGGTAAGAGTATAGTGGGATGCACCAGATATTTCGTCTCAAACTAGTAGGATGGCAACGTCCTATCTTGATTAAGAGAATGTCAGGAAAATTATACCAATAGAGCCATCCCATATCCCTCCTGCTGATGGGTTTTCCTCCAGGTAAAACAAATACACATTATCCAATTACCACCATGCAGGATCCTCAAGTATACACAGGTGTACCAATGAAAAATGTCTGGATAAAGGTGTATTGAAATGTGTCTAATGTATTACTGTGTCATACTCAAAGCTTTTGTTATTTAATGTAATAGTCCTAGAGTTATAATAGATGATAGGGGTATTCATGTTATTGATAATAGAGGTATAATGTATGAGTAGTGGTAACAAATCACATACTTTCAATTAGCCATAAACCAGTGTGAACATAATGTAGTGGTACTCGGTAGAACGAATTGAATAGAATAAGAGTTGGAACTTGATTGAAGTGACTGATAGCTTCGGCCACTAGTCCTTTCCCGCTACCAAAAGATCACTCCTGGGCAGACTCCTAACCTGTCAGTTTTTGAAATGTTCTTGACCCCTCGTAAGATGAGATTGTAACTGGGAGGCTAGGTTAGACCTTGATAGAAGGTAAATAGTGAGACAGCAACCAAGAACGTCCAAAACACTGTTTCCTGAAAAGTCACACTGTCAGGATGTTGGATCGGGAGAGTAAGTTGTGGAGCAGAAATTTCTTAGGCTCAGGTTATTTGACAGACAGGTACCAGGTGTAGGCTACCAGCATCACGGCTTCAAGGGTAGCAGAGACACACTGGTGCTCATTCCACCCACTGCAGAGGGGCCAAACATTCAGAGAAGGGTCCAAGGGCACTCATGAGTCTGTTCTGGGAGGCTTCGAATGCAGTTAGTAGCACCTGAACCAAAGGCTAAGACTGTTGTCCAGCATGAAGTTGTAGTTTTTCCTGTTTTGTGTTCTCTCATTTCATTCTCTTCTCAGGACGGTTAATTCTTTTGATTATTAGCAGGTGACAGAGACTGGTTCAGGTAATGATAAGGAGGTATTGGGGAGGAAGGAGAAGTTAGTAGCATAATCGGTCCAGCCAATTACTCTATTCAATTCAGAAGTAAAGGAAAATTTGGAAACCTCGGAGCTTGGAGAATGTGCGAGGGGCTATTGTCTGAGTAGCATTACGACCGTAAGTACGGCGACCCCATAGTTAAAAAAAAAAAAGAGACACACCCAGCGATGCCAGTCCAGTAATATTCGGACTTGAGCAGGCATCCTTGAGAATGATTATCATTCTTGGGAGGGTAAGGTTTTAGACCAAACAAATTGCTGGGCGTGCTCACACGTGTCTCAGTGATTATATCAAGTAGGATTAGTTCTCTTTCCACTAAATATTCTTGAGGTACCCGAACTATAGGTGGGAGGTCACTAGGGGAAAAAGTACGACACCTAGGTCCCTTAGTCTGAAGTCTCCCAATACTGTTAAATCTGAGTATTGGGAGACTGGGAAGAACGAACAGACAATAGCCCGCCCACAAGTGTTGATGAAAAGAACTGATGACATTATTAGAAGTGTATATATTAACGCAAGCTGAAGGAGATTGCATATGACATTATTGATAGACATAGGATGATGCTATTGATGAACATGAAGTGTTTAAATGTATTCTGAGCTTAAAGACATGCGTTGGACAGAAGAACCTGTTAAATAACTGTAGTAGAGACTTCTGTATAGCTGATACATGTTCTATAGTACCTTGTACCTTTCCAAATAATGTATTAAGTGTTTTATTGCACCCTTGAAGGGCATACAAAAGGTTATCTCCAAGCTCCAGAAGTGTACGGTTTATAGTAAAAGAAGAAGTCATTTAGAGGATTAAGACTTTCTCTTATGATAACTTGTTTAGATCTACAAACAGTGTGGCCATACACCAAGGGGGACTTGTATTACATAATAATGAAAAGTGTTACTGAGATCCTGCATATAACATCTTTAAGGTGTTAGTTTATTGTACTATCAAAGGGTGGACTGTCGAAGTCATATAATTGGATGAACGAAAGTATATTGGTTTAATATTGGTTTGCCGTGCGATTGCAAAGCGTACGCCACGTAACACGTGGCGTGATGCTATCGCACGGTAAAATGCGCACGCACACACTCGCATTACCACATTTAGTTATTTATATAATTCATATTCATATTGGTTCCGTTACACTGTAATTTATGAGCAGATAATATTTGGTTTATTAGTAGTATATATATATAAATATATATATAATGCTTATATGTACACTTCAGTGATATATATGGTTCAGGTTGTGGGAAAGGTGGCATGTCTGGTATCATACTGAAACCCTATTCATCAGCAGCTGTCCGGTGCAGTCGGCGAAGAGATCGCACATTGCATACTTTAGTTATTGATATTAGGGAATAATCCTTTGTATGATGCTGGCTATGAAAGGAGCAGACCCCCTGGAGAGACGACCCCCACATTTGGATTCCTTAGATTGAATCAACCTATGATCTGTTTACCCTGGACCCACCCAACGTCTGGACCTATAGAAACAATCTACGTCATCTCTATTGTTCAAGTGTAACACTGTACTGTATATAATCATAGCTGCACACCCCTTGGCTCTTAGTCAACTCTGACACATTATTCTAAGAGATATACTGTCCACCGGGTCCCGTGGGTGCGCAGCAAGCGCATGCGATAGCATTGGTATGTACTTATCTTTTGGTATTGGCTGTGCTGTACTGTATCATAATATAATAATGTATTGAATTGTTGACTATTTACATCTGCTAAAATAAACCACCTTGTGCTTTGGAAACACATACAATTGATTGGGCAATGCTTATTTTAAAACAATAGAATTACTTTAATATTGGTGATGTACGTGCAACATTTGACACCAAACTGGGTGGCCAATGTTACACAATATCCACCAGTAATAGATGTTAGATAATTCAATACCAGTCTATGTTGCACCAACTCTTTTTTATATGCTTGTAGCTCTCTTCCCGTATACCTGAAAGTGTCATCATACATCTTTAAGATATTGTCTATCAATTTAGCTAGATCATGAATATACTTAAAATTTAAAGTTCCCCGAGCAATCCTGGTGGGATCTAGAGCAACCATAACCTGAAAACCAGAGGTTTCACTAATCAATTTTGTTGCTATGGGTTCTTCACCAGGAATCATATTTCTTTTGCCACAATGTTCATACTGTGTGTGTATGTATGGTGGGGATGTAGTCTTATGAATAGCAACCATTTCTTCATGTGTAATAGTCATGATTTCAGGAACCAGTTTACCCAAGAAACACAAACCCTTGGAACTCGGAGTTACCCAGGAATAAGCTTTTCTCCCACAAAGTACACGTCATCTGGGAGAACATAAGGTGCAGTACGACCATTGATAATATCACATAAAGTTTTAACAAAAATTACCCATGCCTAGTGTCTCCAATTGTTCAAGACATGTGTCAGCATGGATAACATTCTTACAATTACCTATAGAGACTTTCCCAATGGATACTTTCTTATGTCTGTTTACTTCCTAGTCTATGATGCCCATCAACATTTCTGTCTATTGGTGACCTTGCAAGTCTCCCTCCAAAGTGAGTGGCGAGCTATTGTCTGATCTGGTAGGTCAACTCAGTCGTTTTACATGTGAGATATTTAGACACAGTAAAGACGGTCTAAGGATTATTGGTGAAGCTTCAGACTATGGGACCTATGTTATTATACTTCCCTTCTATGGACCTCCCTCCCCTTAATTTGAGGACCGAAGAGATATTTAATGGGAACGGCTCTAGTCCTATGTTATGCTGTCCCTGTGGCACATGAGAGCACACCCAGCACTCAGTTCGGTTTAGGACCTTACCCACTAGAGAGTGATAATCCTCCAGAGGATGCCCTCCCATGTCCAGATTACTATTGGACTGGCATCGTTGGATGCATTTCTCTTCAACTAGGGAGTCACGGTACTTACAAATACAATATTCATCAGACAATAGCCACTCACACCCTCTCCGAGTTCCAGAGCTAGCAGAACTTTTCATAACCCCTGGACCGAGCTTGATAATGGGCTGCGCTGTGGGTTCTATCAACCTTTCTTCCAACTCCATCTCATCAGTATCACTACCAGATCCTGCCTCTGTCATCCATTCTCCTTCACAAAAATAGGGTGTTCTATAAAAAATGAAAACAAGAAAAATCCTGGAACAGAGGAAAAACAAAAATCGCCACTCCATTGCTGGGAGGGTAGTCTGGGCAACGTCCTTGGCTCAGGTGTCTTGACTGCAGGCTTTAGGTCTCCCGGAACACATTTATGAGTGACAGATCAGTGTCGTCGGTCTCAGCTTTATCTCGTACTTTCTCCAGGCTGCTGACTTTCTGCAGTGGGTGGAATGGACCCAAGTGTCTCTTTCTGCGAACTTTAGAGATGTGATACTGGTCAGCAACACTTGGTACGGGCCTTCCCAATGCTCTGTTAAACAACCTGAGCGTAAGAAATCGCGGATCATAACATATGGCCCAAGTTCAACATCATGACAGTTCGTTTCTGGCATACCAGATGACAGCATTTTTAGTTTTTGTTCTAGCTGTCTGCTCATTTTTATGAGATATTGCACAGTCACTTCACTGTTACACTTCAAGTCGTCTTGTGGACTTACGATCAAATGAGGTTGTCGGCCAAAAAGTATCTCAAAGGGGGACAGATTAAGAGGAGGCCTAGGAGTGGTTTGGATATTATGGAGGACTAGTGGCAAAGCTTCTGGCCATGCCAACCCAGTTTCAGCCATTATCTTACCAAGCTTGTTCTTTATAGTAGTTTACTCTTTCCACCTTACCACTGGCTTGTGGTCGGTAAGGGGTGTGAAGCCTGCTACTGATTCCCATGAGCTTACACATGTTCTGGAAGATATCACCAGTAAAGTGGGTACTCCTATCACTTTCTATGATTCTAGGGATACCGTATCTACACACAAATTCCTGAACAATTTTCTTTGCTGTGAACACAGCGGTATTAGTGGCTGCTGGATATGCTTCTACCCAACTGGAAAACACATCAATACATATTAACACATATTTGAAATTCCTGCATGGTGGTAATTGGATATAGTCAGTTTGTATTACCTGAAAAGGTCTGTCTGTAGGAGGGATATAGGATGGCTCAGTTGGTATAGTTTTCCCAACATTTTTCCTCAAACAAGTAAGACAGCTCATTGCCTTCTTGCCGGCCTGAGAGGAAAAGCCAGGTGCACACCAGCATGCTCTCACTAGTTTGGACATATCTTCTTTACCCAGATGAGCCAGACCATGTGCTGCCTCAGCCAGGCTTGGGTAATATGCTCTGGGAGCCATGGGCCTACCTTGTCCATCTCTCCGGAAGTCCTGGGGACTCTTGACCACCTCCCTTCGCCTTCCAGACCGCCTTTCCTGCAGGGAACACAAATCTTGCATTTCAATCAATCTCTGAGTGTCTAATGTCTGAAAAACCATTATTGTCTCTGTCGATACAGTTATAGGTTGCCCTGCTGCCCATTTATCAGCTTCGTCCGCACTGTTATTGCCCAATGACACCGGGTCTTCTTCAGAGGTGTGGGCTTTACACTTTGACGGCTACTGTCTTGGGTAACTGTATTGCTGCCAAAAGTCCTTTTATGTGTTGTGAGTGTGCTACTGGTGTGCCTGCTGCTGTCGTAAAGTTTCTAAGACGCCAAAGGGCCCCGAAATCGTGGACTCAATCTTTAGCCTTGGAACGGGTAAGAAGTCACTATTTCCATATTTCTGTCAGCCGGACATCTGCATTTGGATCTATTCCGCTGCTGAGGTTAACTCCATTTATTACCAATCTCTCCCCACTGGAGGACATGTTTACATAACTTGGGATTATAATTATCTGTTCCCACACCATGATCTATTTTTGAGGATTAATGTGAACATATTACCATTTCTGGACTATACATTTTTTAGAGGAATTTATTTTATATCAATCACTCCGTTATTCTAATTCTGGATTGTTTATCATACCACTTTTTAGGAGACCATATGCAATTTTTATTCTGTATTTTGTGTTAATGTCATTTTTTGTATGCCTATACATTTGGTGATTTATTAAACCCTATATCTGGGATTATACCCAGGCTTTACACATTTTTCTATGTATCTATTTGGATGATCTATATTATCCCAGGGTCTTAAGGAGCCATCTTTTTTCTTTACAAAAAATAATCCAGCTCCTGCGGGAGAGGTAGACTTCCTGATGAATCCTCTTTGAAGGTTGTCAGAGATATACAGAGACATAGCCTTCATCTCTGGTAGAGAAAGTGGATAAACTCTACCCTTAGGAATAGTTTTGCCGGGCACCAGCTCGATGGGACAATCCCACGCACGATGTGGAGGAAGACTCTCAGCAGCAGTTTTGCTGAATACGTCAAGGAACTCTAAGTACGGCTCCAGAAGCTTGACCTGGGAGTCAAGAGAGAGACAAGGTAGGTGGGTGGATGGGAGTACCTTTGAGAGACACCGGTCGAAACACGAAGTACCCCAGGAGGATACCTGGGCATGAAGCCAATCAAATTGCGGTGAATGCGTCCTGAGCCAGGGTAACCCTAGGATGATAGAGTTGACGGACTGCGGAATGACCAGGAACCTAATCCACTCATGGTGAAGAACCCCTACCTGCAACCGAACTGGAGAGGTGATACAGGTGATGGAACCGTTGCTGACACGGTTACCGTCAACTGCGGTAAGAACCAATGGCTGCGGAAAAAGAGAACAGGGTATGTGAAGCTTGGACACCAGAGTGGCGGAGATGAAGTTCCCTGCAGATCCAGAATCCACGAAGGCGGAACATTACAGAGAGGCATCCGTAGACCTGAGGGTGACTGGCATCAGGAAGTTGGTATCCTTAGGAGGATAGGGAGCATGGAGACTGGATCCTAGGACAACCTCCCTTTCATTGCCTAGGAGGTGGAGTTTCCCGGCCTCTTTGGACAAGAAGACAAAAGGTGGCCGGATTCCCCGCAATACAGACACAGACGGTTCCTAATCCGATGTTCCCTTTCATCCCGAGACAAGCGAGAGCGCCCAATATGCATCGGTTCTTCAGCTGAAGGAACTGGAGACTGAAAGCGGGGAGCCAAACGAACCGAGCGGCGATGCTGGTTTCTTTCAGCAGAACGTTCTTGATAGCGGATGTCCACTTTAATGCTAAGAAAAATCAACTCGTCAAGTTTAGTGGGAAGATCTCGTGAGGCGAGAGCATCCTTAATAAAATCTGACAAACCTTGCCAATAAGTAGCCGTTAGAGCCTCATCATTCCACCCCAATTCAGAGGCAAAGGTATGGAACTGAATAGCGTATTGACCCGCCGTGAGGGTACCTTGACGAAGGGCCAGAAGACTTGAGGCGGCAGAAGACACATGGCCGGGCTCGTCAAATATCTTTCGAAAGTTCTCGATAAAGGTGGCAGAATTATAGAGGGATACATCATTCCGCTCCAAAAGCGTGGAGGCCCAAGCCAGGGCTTATCCAGTAATGTACGCTACTTTAGCTCTTTCGGAAGAGAAATTTTCTGGTGCCAGTTCAAATTGGATGGAGCATTGATTAAGGAATCCGCTACATCCCTTGGGATTACCGTCATACTTCTCAGGTGTGGAAATCCGTAGGGTCCTAGAAGTAGCGACATTCCCACCAGGAGGAGAAGGAGTAGGAGCAGCTGCCTGAGGGATATTCACATATCAGTTACATTGAGAAGGGAATGTTAAACCACACACCTGGCGCTGCTTTTTCCCTTTCACTGAAGTATCACCAGGTGAACCATCAGAAGACACTGCTTCATCACTATTGCACACATGCTGCCAAAGTGTGGGCTCCAGCTGCGCAGAAACACCTCACAGCACCGTGTTCATCTCTCAATGACCGGCAGCTGGATCCATCACTACCTTGGACACAGGCGATGAGCAGTATAAGTATTCACATGAACAGCAACAGCAAAGACCAGATATGGAGCTGTCTGGGGTTCAGGGAGTTAAGGGTTTATTCTGTAGTGGTCAGTACAGATTGGGTATACAGGGCCACATTTAATGAAGGGCAAACTGGGGTCCTGGAAGAAATGGGGGTGTGGTGAGGGGTAGGGTCAGGGGCTCAATACACACCAGGTGATGACTGATGAGATATGATGAGGAGCAGTCTGGGGAGTAATGAGAATGTAGGGGAATGATGAGGGGCTCAGTAGAGACCGGATGGCAGAGAGTGATGTCTGATGAAAGACACAGGCCAGGGTCCATGTAGTAATGGGGATGTGGTGGAGGGGTATGAAGAAGGGCTCAGTACAGACCGAATGACAGAGAATAATGTTATCTGATGAAAGGCACAGGGCAGGTGATGTAATGAATTACTCTGATATAAAATTAGCATTTGTGATCTTACAACACTGAGCCTTGCTGAACTTTGGAAAAATTCTGTTCAGGTTAACTAAAAAGAAAATTCCCTCTCTGAACACAGACAACTGTGAGCAGCGCGGTGACCTCCAGACATGATTGCCTACTCTAATCTGTGCATATACTGTGGCGGGTGGTAAGATCTGAAATTCCACCCTTTTTACGTTATGATTTGAACATAGGTAGACATTTAGTGACTGATTTTGTTATTAGGTGGAGATTTTTTACCCTGATCAGCCTGCCTACTGGACCTTGGATCTTCAGGCGTGAGTGAGACCCTCTAGTCTTTATTTGTGTAATATATCCTGCTCTTGCCCCAGTAGTACATCCTTTAAGGGGTTAATAAAGGACCACTGAGCACACTGACCAGTTCCTTTGAGCTATAGTGCCACACGGCGGTCATTCGGCTTCCATAACCGAAGAACGACACGCTCACTTGTTCCTCACTGATTCGTGCTTTGGCAGCTGGCATCCTGGCTCTAGCTCTGCGCAGACTCTGTCTTTTGTGTCCTCTGCATGTTCCCTATTGGTTAATCATTTTGGCTCCAAACTTTAAAAGGCACTTCACCATCCTCCTCAGTGCCTGTTGATCAAGTTACCTGCCTGGTTAAGACTTATCGTCTTGCTCCCTGTGTGTTCCACTTTGGTCTTCACGCTCCACCTGTCTCCGCAAATGCTGCTGGCTAAGAGCTCACGCTCCATCTGTCTCCGCTGTGCCGCTGGCTTAGAGCTCACGCGCCACCTGTCTCCGATGTGCTGCTGGCTAAAGAGCTCACGCTCTACCTGTCTCCACTGTTCCACTGGCAAAGAGCTCACGCTCCACCTGTATCCGCTGTGCCACTGGTAAAGAGCTCACGCTCCACCTATCTCAGCTGTGCCACTGGTAAAGAGCTTATGTTTCATCTATCTCCACTGTACCGCTGGCTCAAGAGCTTACGCTCCACCTGACTTCGCTGTGCCGCTGGCTACAGGCCTTGTGCTTTATCTCCTCTGCAGCATCTGTTCCCTCTTACTCCACTCACTCCCCTAAAGGGTCTCGCCTGACTCTCCTGGTAAAAGCTGCGACCTGCGGGCGGACGCAGCTATGTCCAAACCACCTTGTGATGGTTCCTGGTGCAAACCGTCCGTTCGTTAGACTTCGCCCCTTGCTAGGAGTAGCGTGAAGTTGGGCAGATCCAAGAATTCAAGTTTCCAAACCGTGACATACAGTTTACTGTGTCTCCCTTTATAACATGTTTCAATGGGTAATTACACAGGTCTGCAACCAAAAAGCTGTTTTCATAATTTTATTTGATTCTTATGTTTTTTGGTGCGCTGAATTCGAAAATGACCACCGTTTATTCCTGGGACGTCAGGTTTTTTCACAATCAAAATGTGCCTTGGTAGCTGGAAATCGCTAAATTTCAAATTCATCATACTTGGGGGAAAAAAAACTGAACATGGAAAAACAAATTTATTTTCACTGCCAGTGCTCCCAAAAACATGAAAATACATGTTTATTGGTCCTGATGGTGATCACTGCATTGTTGAGTGTGCTTGCTAGGGCTTGCCCGGACATGTTCTTTCATGCATTAACTTGATTCCTCTACAATCTTGTATTTCATTTCAGTCGTCATCCTGCTATTATCTGTGTGGTTCAAAATTAGTGCAATGCGTCCATTCCTGTTGCTCATTCGGTGTACTTGAAGACTTATGAGAACTTCGAGTTGGTACTCAAGAAAGTGGGTTATCAAAACTAAAACTGGTTGGTATGTGGGGATTTAAAAGTATTGTGTATGCTGCTGGGACAACAGGCTGGGTACACCAAATACCCTTGTTTTCTATGTTTATGGGACAGTAGAGACCGACAAAATCACTGGAAGCAAAAAAATTGTCCACCAAAAGTCTAGTTGTTGGTGAAAAGAATGTTCTCAGAGATACATTGGTACCCCCTGAGAAGGTTTTTGTCAGAATCAATAGGTGGAATTGATGATACCTGCCAACAGTTGGTGCTACTGAGTACTGAGGCGCGGAGTCTAACACGCCCCTGGTTTTCACCAGGAACCCCCGCGAGGTAACAATTGAGGCAGCAGTGACAGCCCACCAGGAGGCAGGATGGAAGAGTAGTCAGCAAACCGGGTCAAAACCAGAGGAACGGATAAAGCCAAATCAGAAGCAGGGGAATGGTCAGGAAGCCGGGTCAATACCAAGTATCACTCTAAGCCAGAATCAGGAACCAAAGGAGAAGTCAGGAACAAGCTGGGGTCAGAATCCAAATAACAGCAACACAGGAACAAACGCTGGAACAAGGCTGAAGACCAAATACTCTGGCACTAGACATGTGTCAGAGGCTGCTTTATATACCCTAAGGTGCCTCCTGATTTGGTTAGGTTTTGGCGGTAAGACATGCTGGTTTCAGACAGGTGAGCAGAGATAGCGTCCCGCTGCTAGGCAACAGGACGTGGTTGCTGAGAAGGTGCAGGCGTCCGTCTCCTGCACAAAGTGTCAGCGCTGAGACGGCGCCTGACAGTTTTATTACCACTCCATATAAAATTAGGATTAATTAAGCAATTTGTTAAGGCACTTCCCAAAGATAGCAAATGCTTCAAGTACTTGGGATCCAAGTTTCCAGGTTTAACAGAGGCAAAACTGAAAGAGGGGGTTTTGTTGGCCTGGATATTGGAAAACTCATATCCGACAAAGACTTCATCAGTTCAATGACTCCAACTCAAAAAGAAGTGTGGGTTGCCTTTACTGTGGTCATAAAAAACTTTTTGGGAAACCAAAAGGACCCAAATTACAAGGAAATGGTGGAAACAATGTTGAAAGCGTTCTACAAGCTTGGTTGCTCCATGAGCTTAAAAGTCCATTTTCTCAACTCACACCTTGACTATTTTCCTGAAAATTTGGGAGCAGTGAGTGAAGAGCAGGGAGAATGTTTCCATCAAGATATAAAATAAATGGAAAGAAGGTATCAAGGGAAATGGAGTGTTAAGATGATGGCTGACTACTGCTGGATGTTGTACAGCAGGGGTGGGCAAACCTGTCCTCAAGGGCCATATCCAGTTCATGTTTTTAGGATTTCTTTAATCATGTACAGCTGAGTTAATCTATTTGGCTGGGTCAGTAATTATCCCACCTGTTTCTACAGACAGAAATCCTAAAAACATGAACTGGATATGGCCCTTGAGGACAGGTTTGCCCACCCCTGTTGTACAGGGATCTTCCGGAAGCCACCTACAAGAGGAAAAGCTGAAAAGTAGAAGTTTAGAGTTTAAAAAAAGACGATTTCACAAGCAATCTACTTGAGTGTGGTGTTAATTTTGTCGTCACTTGTGCAAATGAGTTAATATTTTTCATGTAAATAAAATATTTGCGTTGAGATTTTTTTAAACGATGACCACCCGTTTGTTCGAAAACCTGACGTCCCAGGACAAAACGTCATTTTTGGATTCAGCGCACCAAAAACCGTAAGAATCAGTCAACGAAACCAAAACAGCTGTCCCAATTTTTTTTTTGCAGACCTGTTATTATAAACTAAATATCCGTGACTTCCATCCTATGTGGAACATCCAATACTTTTTCAATATGCCTTATGCAATATCAACCCTCTAAGTATTGCACAGGGGCCACTGTAAGGCTCTCTGTGTTGCGCAAGTGGACGGAGGACAGCTCTCTATAATGTGCATGAGTCAGTGGAAGACTCTATATTGTGCAGGTTTCACTAGAAGGCTCTTTGTATTGTGAATTGGTTGGAGAAAGGCTATCTGTATAATGCAGGGATAACTGTACTGCTCTCTATATTGGTCAGAGGAAGGCTTGCTGTGCAGGGGTCAGAGGATGGCTTTCTGTAGTGTGCAGGTATGAGAGGGAGGCACTCTGTATTGTGCAGGAATCAGATGATGGCTCTCTGTACTTGTGCAGGAATCAGAGGATGGCTCTCTGTACTGTGCAGGAATCAAGAGGATGGCTCTCTATACCAGAAAGTTTCCCATATTATTCACAGGTTACTAGAGTGTACTCTGTATGGTGTAGGAGTCTGAAGAAGCTCTTTTGATATTGTGGAGGAGTCACTATAAGGTATTCTGTACTGGGCAGGCAGCACTGGATAACACTCTGTATTCTGTCTGGGTCACTAAAAGGTTCCCTGGTTGTGCTGGGGTTAGATCATGGATTGATGTATCGAGCAGGTGTCACTACAAATCTCTATGTGTTGTGGTTGGATCACTAGAAGCTTCTCCATATTGCGTAAGTCACTAGAAGGTTCACCGTTTTGTGCAACAGTCAGAGAAGATTCTTTGTATTGTGCAGTGCCATGAAAATACTCTCTGTATTGTTGAGGGTTCAGAGAAAGGCTTTCTGTTTTGTGCAAAGGTTACTGGGCAGTTCTCTGTGTTGTCCAAGTGCCAGAGGATGGCTCCCTGTCCTGTGCTAGGGTCAGAGGATGGGTCTATGTATTGTGCAGAGTCAGAGGATGGCTCCCTATGGATAAGTGAAGGCTCTACCTATTGTGCAGCGGTCAGATGAATATTCTCTTTATTATGGTTTATTTGGGGATTCTCTATGATGTGTAGGGGTGACTAGATGATTTTTTGTATGGTGCAGGTTTCACTATAAGGCTCTATTTTGTAGAGATCGGAGAAGGCTCTTTGAATTGTGAAGGTGTCACTGACAGAGCAGTGGTTGAAATGAGAGAGAATAACTGGTGAACTGGGTGGCATGTAAGGGAAAAGCTGGTAGACATGGGGTAACGTGAGCGAAAAGCTGTTGGTTATGAGGAGACATGTGATAGAATAGCTGGTGTGCAGGGCAGATATTAGATTTATGGTCAGGGAGTGGCTTGTGAGAGAAAATCTAGTTGATAGGTGGTGGCATATAAAAAAAAGTAGCTGGTCAGCAAGGTGCCATATGTGTGAAAAGCTGATGAGCAGGAGATGGCATGTGAAAGAACCTGGTTGGCAGTGAGTGGGGCATGTAGTAATTTAGGGGCAGGGTGGCATGTGATAGAGAAATGTTGGTGGGCAGAGGGTGGGTGATTAGTGGGTAAGCTTGGTGATTTCACATTTAGATACATAGTATTTGAAAATTCTAAATCTTTTCACTTTACAAAAAGCTATGAAATTCCATAGACAAAAGACCTTACGGTTTAACATCAGCTAAAATTGAAACTCTTTCAATCAAACTCCAAAAGCAATGCAATTACGACGATTAAGGCAGAAACCTTACTGGACGTGTTCCTTGCGCAATACAGACATGGTATGCCATCACATCATGTGGTTAGCTGCAGATTCAGCACTACCATGGGGTGAGATTGCTGTCATTCACAAAATGGTAGAGTTGCTAATTCAGATTTGTGTGTGCAGTGAAATACACAGATGATAGTCCCCCACAGTTTCCCCTTTAGTCCTGATTTATGGATGGTACGTTATGTAAGACTATGCAAATTTGGAGCTACATACTACAGCCTGGTTTGTGACTGTACAAAGATTTGGCTGAACAGAAGTCCATATTGAGAATTTTGTATTTACTAGTGCTTAATTCAAGTTTGAGCATCAGTACTCTCACTTGTTAACTGAGGAATTAGTAAACCAGCAGGTTACTTCTGCAATAAAACCTTATCCTGTGGAGGATAAGGTTCATTTTTACCAGAGCTGGACTAATTTTGGTTCCTTTAATTTCTCTAAGCAATTATAACATCTGTGTCTACCTGTAAATGCTGATTTGTGCACTTACTGCACGTTTAACATACATTGTATTATTGTTGGCAATCCATTTGCATGAAGTTATTACTTTATTAATAAATACATCTGATATGCTTTATTAATATTATATTAAAATAAACTAGTTTTCATTTTACATTTTATGTGGGATCATATTCTAATTATATGTATTGCAGCTTTGTTCTAGCGCCCCCTGTGCATTCGGTTTACACTACTGAGCAGTTTACCAGTAAATAATTTATTAGTAATTTCTTGTTGGCTTTATGTATCCTTGAATTGTTGTTAAAAGGCAGCTTAGGCCTTATAAAGAGAATGTAATGGTAAACGTTGCTTACTGAAAACCAAACTAAGCAGAGGCTTCTACGCCAATTACATGTATTTGAAATATATTGTTACTTTACAGTTTTTTTCTTAGTTGCTCTACTCCAGTGTTGGCTAACCTGTGACACTCCAGTTGTTGTGAAACTACAAGTCCCAGCATACCCGTCCAGTAATAAGCTGCTATATATTGGCAAAGCATGCTGGGGCTTGTAGTTTCACAACACCTGGAGTGTCACAGGTTAGCCAACACTGCTCTACTCTCTAAGACACTGAGGCCCTAAACTATGATAAAGGTAAACTTAGAAAATGTAATAGTACGGCATGTGTGTATTCCTGTGAACACACAAATCTGTGAATTAGCAGCTCCACCATTTTGTGAGCAATGGTAATCTCACTCCATGATAGTGCTGAATCTGCAGCTAACCACAGGATGTAACGGCATACCATGTCTGTATTGCGCAAGGAACACGTCCATTATGGTTTCTGCCTTAATCATCATAATTTCATTGCTTTTTGGAGTGTGAGTGAGAGTTTCAAAAGTGTTCTTAAATTTTAGATGGTGTGTAAGTATAAGGAACCTAAAGCAGACATGTTAAACCATAAGGGTTTTTGTCTATGGAATACATACACACACACACACACATATCTACTATATAAATGCCTAGTGGCGTGTGTGGGGAAAAAAACCCCAAGCTGCAGCGCCACCTGCTGGGCAGAGTTATACACTGACCTATATATTTCTTGAAGGAGAAGTGACAGTTGGGAGTGGTTGGTGGTTGCCGGGGGTGACAGTGGGGAGTTTTTAACACCTTAAGTAGCTTGATGAAGGATGTGTCGATGAAGATGAAGGATGAGGTGATGGAGAAAAATGATGAGGTGGTGACATGTGGACAAAACCACGTTAAAAAAGGGCGCTTGCGTCGAGAAGTAACGCTCTTCCCCTGAGGAGGCCTGGGCTAGGCCCAAATGCATGACAAGAACCTTTTTAACACCTTAAGTAGCTTGATTTGACTAGAATGCATGAGTATCATGCACGGGTTAACTTTATATATATATATATATATATATATATATATATATATATATATATATATATATATACACATACATACACACACATATACATATTATATATTTCTGGTTTGACAAGATAGACTTGAGGATGTAATACAAGGGGTGTGTTTGTCAAATTCAGTAGTCAAATAGATTTCTTATTTACTAGACACTTCTACAGTCAGAAATACTTGTGGTTAAATTATGCAAGGTATCTGATTTAAACTGAGTTATATTTGATTATTATTAATCAATTATATCAGTTACAAGCAGTGAGAGAAATTCGCAGATTACCAAGTCATATGCAGACTCATATAATGATGGTTATGTAATTTGATTTGGACTGATCACTTATTTTATATCGGATCCATATACTGTGGGAGAGTACCACTGAAGAGTTAGATGTTTCAGCATTCACAGACTGCATGTAATGTGAGATATTGGGTTAAATTTGCATTTCTTTGTAGACATTTACAGTAATTCTGTGGATTTGTACAACAGTTTATGAATCTGACCTATTTAATACTGTGAGGTATCTGCAGTAAATAACCTTCTCTGGTGATGAAACCAGATTTATAAGTGTTGTCAAATTTACAGCATAAGATATTTGAACCACTCAGAATGCTGGCAACCATTTTATGTGAAAACAGCAAAAGTAAATTAAGTTATCACTGGTTCATTGCTTGACATCTGGTAACAACTCATGAAAACCAGGATTTTTATACTGCAACCAGCAGAGGTCACTCGTCTATGGCTTGTTATATTCAACTGCATGTTTAATTCATTCATGTTAATTTAGCACTTTTAAGAGGCCCAGTTACACTTGACTTATTTCACCTAGTCTCTGCTTGTGCTTAAAACCTTCACCATGTACAATAAACACACACCATTCAGCAGCTGTACACACCCAATCTCATCTGATCTAGTAAGTTATGCAACGTTGGGCCTAGGAAGTTCTTGGATGGGAATAAAAGGTACTGTGAGCTTTTCCACACTGCAACCAGCAGCAATCACTCTTGTCTATGCTCTTTTACAATTGCATGTTTCATTAATTTCTGTATCTCTAGCGCTTTTAAATCAGACGTGCACATTAAAATCTGGGCTGTGCACAATAAACACACACCAGCTTTTTTCTGGAGTGACAGGATAGACATCATTCTGCCACCAACTTTTATTGCACTTCTGACACCACTTATAAAAATGACCAAATGGGCTTATTTGTAACTAATTTACCTGTCCAAGCTTCAGTTTTTCTCCATCCGTCCGATCGCAGCACTTACGGGTGGTGGTCACATGATCCGCCTGTTGGCGCAGGTATTTTGAATTGCCTAAACTTTTTAGATGCTGCACTGAGACACAGCCTGTGTCAGTGCAACATAGTTGCTAAGCGTCTGACTCCTGCCTAGTCTGTGCTAGCCCTACTCCCTGTCTGAATCTCCTGTGTACCGTTCATTGGCTGTCTGACAACGCTTGCTGGATCACCTGTGTGCCCAACTTGGCTCGTCTGACTACACATTGTCTGACTATCCGTGTACTCAGTCCTAACTGGTCAGTACTTTTGTGCCTGATTCACTGTACTAGATCCTTGCCAGCCTGTTTAATCTGTGTTACATCCGTATACCTGATTCCAGTATTATCATTAGCTCTGCACAATCTTTTGGGAACATCCTCCCTTTAAGCCTAGTGTCACATCATGAGTCAGTCCAGGTGGCCACGACCTGCAAGTTTTCGGCGGTGAAGTCCATCCCACCTTGCAGCGGTTCTTGGTGAACACCAGGGCACTCAGACTCCACACCACTGGTGTGCCAGTGTCAATTAGTATTAGCACAAGTCTTTCCTCTGCAGAACGTAACATTATTTTGCCACCATTTCTTTTAACTAGACAATTTGCGGTTTTTCCACTTGTCTTGTGATTCCTTTCAATGACCTGCTGTTACTGACCACTACTACTGGTGGTACTTGGTCACCACACATACATGATCCGCATGTGTCAAGTGCATACTAGTTGTAGGAAATGTTGGGTTTAAAACAGGACAGAAAGAATTAATTAGATTTTAGCTCTTACGTGTAGGTCGCAGAATTTCAGCAAGTAATAGGTGACATATAGGATTTTGAAAACAGAATGGTGTTTCGTTTCACACCCCTCTGTTGTAGGGATGATACACTTCAGAAGTGCAAGATGGTATATTCTACATGGTTCTACAATGCCACTTATAGTTTTCCACACACAATTGCTAAGGGGGAAATCCAACCACCTGCCCGTTTACCTAACCTGTCCATGTACTGCTCCATCCTCTACTTCACCCTAGTATGACAAAGTCGGAGTCAGGAAATTTACTCTTTAAATTACCCACCTATAATAATTCCAGTAGACCTGCTCCGGGGTCTGTCTGTCTCCCTCAGACCGAAAACAGCTCCAGAGGGCAAGAAGCCAGGTTCTAGGGCAGAAGTTCCTCTATTGCCTCTGCTGGAGTCCTCTGGACTTAAATATGGTGTTCGGCTAAGATTCCCAGAAGACAATGCACCTCCTGGATTAATTTGATTTCATGAGGTAACATTGCAAGCCCCCTCTGGCAGCCACTGCAACACAGGTAATAGTTGGGGTTACTGTGCAACAACTACTCGCCACCTAGTGACTCAGGAGCCATTAGTGGTGGTGGACCCCTCCAGCACCCAGGTTCCCACAGACAGGAACCAGAGCAGCAAGTAGAAAAACATTGGAGCTTCCTGATCCAAATATTTTCCGCCAGTACAAGGTAAGATATTATTATATACACATTTCTAACTGCACCTATTTTAAAATATAATACATTACAATACATTTATATACCTGGGACATATAGGCATGATTTAACCTGTTGCTGTAGTGCTGGTTTCAACTCTCCTAGTACTGCAGCCCCATAAATCAACTTTTAAAAATACATTTTAATAAGTTATCAAAAATGTGACTATTTAGCGCCAAGCTTCACAACATAAGCCCTTTTGGGGCCGCATCGGGTAGTAAACCCTTCCAGTGTTGCGTTGGCCATTTTCTGTATCACACATGGGGTTATAAGTGGGACCTGGCAACAGCCTGGTAAAGCCAGGCAAGTGGTAGAATATGTCTAAGTAAGAAGGTCCTCACCACTTACGACCATACCACCCTGAACATGAAAAAAAACTCATCTGCTATTGGAAGATTTAGCAGGGGGTAAAGCCGGGCCTAATTGATATTTTGGGTGGGAGACCACCAAGAAATGTCAGTTACTGTAGGATTTATAAAGCTGCAAGCAACAGCATTCACTCTTGTTTATGTCCCATTCACCATTTCAGCTGCACGAGTCATTAATTCCTGCACATCTAGATTTTTTTATTTTTTTTTCTGTGCTCAGTCAAACTTGCCCATTTACCATGTCCTTCCTTAAGTGAGAAATTCCTCAATACCTTTCGGCCATATCATCCCAAAAATTCTTGTTTGAACTTGGACTGGCTGGGTTGGACTAGTTCGTTACTTTATAGAAGACCAAGTGCTGTAGGATTTTACACTGCAAGCAGATGTCATTTATCTCTGGCCTGCCACATTCACTGTTTGCACTCTTTATTAACTTCTGCACAGCTAGGTCTTTTAAAAAAAAAGTGTCAATGAAACTTGCCCATATTTTCATTAAACTGCATTCACTTTTCCATGAACTGTACAAAGTACCACAAGCAGATTTAGAACTGCCCATGAGGGAAAGGTCTTCTAGCAATCCAAAAGTGTAATTTGTTTCTCGACATCTGTGGCATCTGCTCTACATTTAATTGCATGGTTTTGTAAACAACATTTTGGGAATACGGTGAGGATCAATTGCGCTAAGTGCGGCACTGTCATCTGTAATTTTAACAAAGTGTTAACTATTAACATTGTTAATACTTCAAATATTGTAGTACTGTTAATTTTAATACACATGTATTTCCTATTATACTTCATTTTATACAGACAAAAAAAACACCTCATGAAATGGTCTGTGCTTAAAATAATTCAACCACGATCAGGAAGAATAAATTCTGCTGCTATAATAAAAGGTAACCTTGCATATCATTTGAAAATATAGACAAAAAAATAAAATTATTAAGTGCTTGAAATCTTTCTTAAATCACCATTTGTAATATTCTTCAGATAGAAAACAAACACTGTGGAAGGAGAAAGAAAAAAAAAAAAAAAAAAAAAAAAAAAAAAAGCACAGAAAAAACCCCAAAACATTCCTTATTAAAATTAACATTCATCAATCATATAATCTCAGATTACCTTTATCTCATATGTTATGTGCGTATTGTCGCTAACCAATAACGATTGTCGAACCTCGATTTGTGTTTCCAACGCACAAAAGATTTATTCGCAAATAGTAGAATAATATGCTCAAGCGAAGCGATAATAAATACAGCCGTTACTTATCGTAGGCGCTCTGGATCCAGTGTGCAGTTATTCAATCCTGAAGTCTGGGGACAAGATGTCTGAACACTAGATGTGAAGCTGCTGCTTATATACACACACAGAAATACAGTAATACAATGAAGATGGTATAGCTTGCATCTATTGGTCCAGGTCTTAGGAAGGTCCAAGGGGTTGTCCATCATTGGCTAGTTCATCCTAAGGAATTCAAAGGAGGGGGTCATCTCTCCAGGGGGTATGCTCGGCTCTTCCCGCCAAGATTCCTTAGTCTTAAGTACGGTAGTTCATAATTCCCTATCATTCATAACTTGTGTATGCACTCTGCGATTCCTTCGCAGAGTGAACCAAACAGTAGGAAATGTAAAGAGGTTTATTATGATACCACTCATGATATGATTCCTTCAACCTGTTCCGTATATTTCACTAATATGCATGTAACTTTAATATAACATATAAATACTACTATATTTCAACATAACTGACTATGTGTTGCAACTACCATTAATGTGTACTATTTTATAAGTATGCGTGTTTGTGCGAATGTATGGTAAAAGACCAATTACTGTTGCTGGCACGTGTAGTGGATGCGTACGCCCTTTTACGCCGTAGCGTACGCATCTTTTCAGACAAACACAACCAAGTTTGCTCAAATTTAATTGAAATGACTTTATCCAATTTGCTGACTTCGACACATATAATGTCCCAAACTAATAAATGTGTATTATGAACACTAATGTTTTCTATAATCCCATCTTTCAATCTTTGTATGTATTCCTAAAACACCAAATTTAAAAAAAAATAGCAAACACTAGAAAGTCAATAAAATCACATACAGATAGAGTAGGTAATCAATTAAATTCAATATCTGGTGATCGTCAAAAAGAATATATACGCCAGTTACGAGTCCATCATTAACAGTAATATAAATCCTGCTAAATATATCTTAAAGAATACACAAATGAAATACTGCCAAGCAAAACAATCTGATATATATTCTATGAACCTTACAGTTCTGCAAAAATTATTGGAAGTGGAAGAGAAGTCAGTTCATCAGTGTTTAGCATTCAAAGAGTCAAACCAATTAAGACATAGTTAGAAATTATGGACATCATCATCAAAGTCTTCCTTTCCAAAGATTGCACCTATTAGCTCTACCTCATCAAGGGTAAGTAGAAGACAAGGCTGTGCACAATCAACCCTGAGTTATAACGGAGAGATCCCTTAACATCAATCAAAATTGCAGAAGGGATAAAAGGGAATAAACCACCACCAAAGGCTTAGGTTTTCTCATCCTTCCATAGTGACGTTGGCAGTAAATAATCTTTGCACAATCTCAATGCTATGCATATAATAACCAGAGAAGTAGCAGGCAATAAATCCAGGATGAATGCATATATAAATCACTTGACAGATCACTATCCCTCTGGCAGTTTATTCAGATATAATATGTGAATTAGTGAACCATGTTGCACTAACCCTAACCAATCAAATATAAGTAGCAATGAACAACACTACTAACCCCTATTTTCCACAGTAACAGTACCGTGCATCACTGTCCCCAAAGCGAAATTTTGGGGAGGGCCCAATGATATTTCTTCATCCTCCCATGCCTTCACTCTGCTTTCAGAAGAGAGGAAGTACATCATCTGAGCATGCACGGGTCCAGTTCATGCATAAAATAAAGTCCTTACTATGCAAATCTATTTCCTTGCTGTAAAGCAAGGGGCATGGTGTATGGTGTTACAACCCCTTAATCTAATCCATACCTGGACTGCATTCTTTAGCCATGTTATCAGAAAGTATCAGTGATGGAACTAGAACATCTCCTTGGAAAAGTACTTCAGAGGTTAAATTCCACCTGCACAGGGAACACTCAGTTGAGTGAATTAAGCTACCATTGTTATTTCTGTTTGCTACCTATTGTCCACTAGTGAGCTCTACAGGTAGAAACGAGCCAGACCCAGCAAGGGTCACTTGAGGAAAGACACCTGGGGAGGTAAGGCAGGGGGGACGACGACGACGACTGAATAGTGCAAGCAGCCCACCAGTAGAGAGCTTTTGTAACTCCCCTTCGCAGGCAGCTCCCAAGGTGGTATTAAGAGGTGATAAAGGAGGCTACCCTGAGCCTCCTGGTATGTGACTGACTTGGGCCAAGAAGGGACGCTCTGCAGAGATGTGCTGTGGAACATTTATCACTGAATTTATTTGAACGGATTTCCTCACTTGTTGGACCTGATATCGTTAAGGGGCCATGCTGTATTTAATCCTGTTCTGCAGAATAAATCATCCTTCTATTTTTCCTCTAATACAGTGTCTGAATGATTGGGAACCACATATCTTCACACTTGTCATAACCTCAATTCTCTCAAATCCAATTGTAGATTCTTAATCCTTTTCACAAACATGCCCCAGAACACTGTATTTATGGATATTCTTCAAGATGTTCCATCTATGCTCTAGAAATCAGCACTTAAGTTTTCTAGCCGTAAGGTCCACATACTCTAGGTCGCCGCTTCATTGTAAAAGTTAACATAATATCACAATTTATATAATTCTTAACAAAATTACCTGTCACTTTCAATGTAACATTTGTAGGGGAGAATTAAATTGACCGCGAGATATTTTTTTAACACCGCGTTAAAAAACTTTAACGCTGTTTTATCATTTTCGAGCGGATTAACTTTTCCGCGATTCAATTACATTTATAACGCTCAGTTTTTTTCATGAAACTGTTCTCTCACGCTCCAGTAGAAGGTCTATTGAAAGAATTGGGTGGTTGAGAGCCCTCCGCGTTAAAAGCTATTCAATTGCTTTTTAACGCGGCCCGTTAAACAGGCCAATGTACTGTTTTATCTCGCACCTCTTTGGGTTGTGCTAAAATAAAAAAAAATAAAAAGACTAATGAAAACTATTTCAAAATCATGTAAATGAAAAAAAATAAAAATGATAAATTATGTTCATCAGTAATCATTTATTTATATAGCACCACTAATGCTGCAGCGCTGTACAGAGAGCTCACTCACATCAGTCCCTGCCCCCAATTGGGCAGTGACTGATGTGAGTGAGCTGAAGTGAGTCTAAATTCCCTAACACACAGACTAGGGTCAATATGTTAGCAGCCAATTAACCTACCAGTATGTTTTAGGAGTGTGGGAGGAAACCGGAGCACCCAAAAGGAAACCCACGCAAAAACATGGGGAGAACATACAAACTCTTCATCAACGACCATCCACCTGCCTTACAGATGTCGGTTGCTGACGCATGGGTTCTATGTGCCCTTGAGGTCGCTACCGCCCTAGTTGAGTGCGCCTTCAGTATCTTAGGTACTTCACGCCCTTTCTCCCTGTAGGCCTGTGCAATCACTTCTCTGATCCACTTTGCCAATGTGGGTTTGGATGGGGCATGTCTTTTGCGAGGACCTTCAGGAAGTACAAATAGTTGCTTTGTCTTTCTAAGATTTTTTGTCTTGATAATGTAATGAGATATAGCTCTCACCACATCTAGATTATGGAGACGTGTTTCGTCACTATTAGTGGGATGAGGGTAGAGAGATAGCAGACTCAATTCTTCATTGATGTGGAAGGAAGATACAACCTTGGGTAGATAATCCGCATGCATGTCTCCTATTCAACGAGCCAAAGTGATTACCACCAGAAGGAGCACCTTAAGAGCGACCCACCTGAGAGATATGTCTTGCAAGGGTTCAAAAGGATAAGCTGTTAAGGCGTCCAAAACAATATTAAAAGGTCCCAAGGGGCGAAGAATGGTTTCAGTTTTGGTCGTAACCTCTTCAGTGCTTGAAAAAACTGGAAGACGAGACCTTGATATCAAGAAGGATGCTAAGAGCAGACACATGAACCTTTAACGTAGCGGGTGCTAGTCTTTTAACAAAACTATCTTTGAGAAACTCTAACACATCCGGCACACTGACAGATATGGGATCCCTCGCCATGTCCCCTGCCCAACAAATGATTTTTTTTCCAAATTCTGGAATAAATCAGAGGAATTATTTTCCTGGCTTGAATTAGAATGTCTATTACTTCATCCGAGAAACCTTTAGATTTCAGTAATCGCCGCTCAGTCTCCACGCCATCAAACCAAGGGAGTCTAGATTTGGATGTAGAACTGAACCATGATGTATAAGGTCTGGCCTGACCAGCAACGGCCATGGATGTTCCAGCAACATTCTCTGTGCTACAGCGAACCAAGGGCGCCGCGGCCACGCCGGGAGGACTGCTATTACCTCCAAGTTCTCTTTCCTTATTTTCCCGAGTACCTGAGGGATGACTGGAAAGGGAGGAAACATACCCCAGCTTGAAGTTCCACTGCATTGACAGGGCATTTATCCCTAGGGCCCTGTTGTCTCTGTGACGGGAGTAGAAGAGGGGTATCCTGGCATTGCTTCCTATGGCCATCAGGTCTATCTGTGGCGCTCCAAATCTGCATTATATAAGTTAAAAAACTTTTGTGCAGCTCCCACTCTCAAGAGTGGACTTGGTGTCTGCTTAAGCAGTCCGCCACTACGTTGTCTTTGCTTGCTACGTGAAGGGCTGAGAGATTTCTGGTTCGCCTCTGCCCATTCCATTAACGCGGTTATTTCAGCCAACATTGCCCTGCTCTTGGTAACACCTTGCTCGTTTATAAAGGCTACCACAGTCCTGTTATCGGAGAACACTCGTAGATGCTTGGTTCGTAGATAGGGCTGGAACTACTGGATCGCACGCCAGACCACTCAAATCTCCAAGATGTTTCCTAGAGGGAATCTCTCTTCGTCTCGCCAAGTGCCCTGCATGACACTTGCATGTGAGCAGCCCAGCCCTACTGAACTGGCGTCTGTGGCAAGGACACACCAGTATGGTTCCGAGAGAGTCCCACCTTGTTTTCTCAGGCATGGGAGCTGCCACCAACGTAAGGACTGTCTTACCGGTCTTGAGAGGTTGACTTCAGAGTCCAGAGACCTCACTGTACAATCCCATTGCGCATAGAGGTTTGCTTCAAGATCTCTCATATGCCATCTTGCCCACAGGAGGATTCCTATTGTTGAGGAAAACATTCCTAGGAGGCGCAGACATGTTGGCACTGACACACGAGGTTGAATTTGAACTTGGTGCGCTAAGAACTGGATTTTGTCCGTCCTTTCTTGAGAGAAGCACAATTTGTTCTTGTATTTATTTGGACTCCTAGATACACAAGCTGTTGTGCCGGTGTCAGATGGCTTTTTGATACATTGACTAACCAACCGTGTTGTTGCAGAAACTGGATTACTTTGGCTGTAACCTCCAAGGCTGCTCCTTCTGACTTCGCCAAAATTAGAATATCGTCCAGATACGGCCACAAGGTCACTCCTCTTTCCCTGAGTGCCGCTATGAGAACTAAGGACTTTGTCCTTTCCACGTCTCAAAGAACATTCACCAAACGGTAGGCAAGTGAACAGGAAGTGACATCCTTGAATGCAAAATCTCAGAAATTGCTGGTGACTGAATGTAATCGGGATGTGAAAATATGCATCCTTTGAGTCTTTTGCCATCAGGAAATCTCCTGTTTCTACTGCTTTGAGAATTGAATTGATAGATTCCATACAGAAATGTTTTGCTCGCACATAGCTGTTGAGCGCCCTTTAATATAGTACAGTCCTGAAGGCACCTGATGGTTTCCGGATGAGGAACAGTCTGGAATAGAACCCCATGTTTTCC
>NC_134408.1:70510420-70560420 GCF_038048845.1 Mixophyes fleayi
TTTGCTCCTCCCTAACTGGCGGACTCTGTAATTGACAGGACCAACAGCCTCTAGAACTTCATATGGACCCTGCCAATGGGCGAAAAGTTTGCTTTCCTGGGTGGGAACCAGAACTAGGACCTTGTCCCCAGGCTTGAAAGATCGAACAACAGCACTTTTATCATAACTTTTTCTCTGTCGTTCCTGAGCCTCTTTTACATGTTGCTGCACAATGGGCCCTATCTTTCCTAGCCTCTCATACATTTGGGACACAAATTGTACCAGATTTGGCTCCCTGGGACCTTGCTGCTCCCACCCTTCTTTTAACATATCCAAGATACCCCTGGGCTGTCTACCAAACAATAACTCAAAGGGACTAAACCCTGTTGAAGCTTGAGGTACCTCACGGATGGCAAACATCACATAGGGAATAAGAGTGTCCCAATCCCTTTTCTCTTGAGCCACTGCTTTCCTGAGCATGTGCTTTAATGTGCGGTTAAAGCGTTCCACCAAGCCATCTGTTTGTGGATGGTATACAGAGGTGTGCAGCGCCGTAACCCCTAGCAACTGGCACATGTCCTTCATCAGTTTAGACATGAATGGAGTACCCTGATCTGTGAGAATTTCTTTGGGTATTCCCAAGCGTGTAAACATCAATACAAGTTCTCTAGCTATGGTGCTGGACTTTATGTTTCGTAGGGGAATTGCCTCTGGATACCTGGTTGCATAGTCAAGCACCACTAGTATATATTGGTGCCCACGTGCGGATTTTTCCAGTGGCCCCACAAGGTCCATAGCTATCCATTCAAAGGGAACTTGTACTATTGGTATTGGAATGAGAGGTGCCCTCTACATGGGTTTGGGACAGGTTCTCTGACAAATGGGACAGGATCTGCAATACTTTTTCACTACCATGTGTACCCCGGGCCCGTAAAACCTAAGCAGAACTCGTTCCCGTGTTTTATCCTCCCCTGGGTGTCCCCCACAGACATGTGTGTGTGCTGCTTTTAACACTAGGGTTACATGGACCTGAGGAACCATTAATTGTTCTACTTTTTCCCCCTGCACATTAGCAACTCTATACAGGAAATTATTTTTAACAATAAAATATGATATACCTTCTGCAGGTTGGGCAGCTTTCACTAGCCCATTTACCTCAGTCACACTTTTAAAGGCATGTTCCAAAGTGGCACCATTAAGTTGGTCTCGAGCAAAGTCCTGCAGAGGAAACAAAATTGGTAATGCGGACCAGTCCGTATCCTCACTGACAGGCGGGGTGGGCTCATCTGCGACATCACCGACCAATGCTAGTTTGGACTGTCCATGTTTCCACCTCCCGCAGGTGGATGCTTTTGTGGAACTCCTGCGGTGACTCCCAGGATGGCATTCCGGTTTGGCGGTTCCCAAAGATCGATGTCCAGATGTTGTGGATCTTTAGGCGGTTCCTTTAAGACCGGGCTTCCGACCGTTGCATCAGTTGCCAGCATGTCTGGCCGGATCCGCTCACCGAGGACATCATTAAACAGTGGGAAGTCTCGCCCCAAAATGAGTGGATATGGGAGTTTAGGTGCTATTGCAGCTACCACCATAACAGTTTTGTCTTTGAGTGTGACTGGTAGTATTGTTCTTTCATACTCCTCTGTCGTGCTATGTACACAAAGAACCTTCACCTTGGGCAACCGAGAAGTTATGGTTTCGGGTAAGGCAGAGCTGGAAACCAATGAGAGTTCACTCCCCGAGTCAACCAAGGCCAGAACAAGGTTCTAGTTGATTAGCACAGTCACCCGGAACAAACAAGGACTTCCTGATGTGGGACTCATGGTAAAACAGCTTGGAAAAGCAGGCCCAATATGTGCCACGGAACAGTCCATGGGTTCCGGTAGTTTAGGACACTCTGCCTTAAAGTGGCCTGGTTCACCACATTCAAAACACTTTAGATTAGACGGCTTTGCACCTTGCCCTCTGTCCGTAGCAAGGATTGTCAAACCTGGCTTTTGGCGTGGCAGCGGCTTTGGCACAAATGCAGGTTCTTTAGTAATTTGCTGGAGCACACAAAACCTTTCTACCACGATGGCAAGCTCTTTATAAGTTTGTGGGTCTGATTGCAGAACCCACCTTTGCAAATCGCGGTTCAGCCCCCGGATGCAGTGATCTATCGCCAGAACTTCAATAATCCGAGAAGGCGAATTCTCCTCAGGCTGCAGCCATTTCTTTAAAATTTTAGAAAGCTCAGCCACTTGCGCTCTGACCGTTTTTTCTTTAACATAGCGCCATTGGTGATAGCACTGGGCTCGGCCTGGCCCGGAAACTCCAATGCGAGCCAATATCTCAGACTTTAGGCACAAATAATCAGAGGCCCGATCCTCATTTAGATCCATATACGCTCGCTGAGCTTCACCAGTCAGATATGGCGCCAGCCTCTCAGCCCAATCTTTAGGAGGCCATTTTGCCCTTTTTGCAAGTCTCTCAAAGGACACCAGATATGCTTCTATGTCATCACCTGGCGACATTTTCTGGAGACCAGGACCAAGTGGTTAATTTCTGTCATGTCTCACCTGGCTTAACTCTTCTCTTAAAAACCTTGTGTTTTCCACCTGTGCCTCGGCAACTCGTAGCATCTGAGCTTGCTGCTGTTGCTGCGCAGCGGCCACATTCATGAGGGTTCTCAGTACTTCCTCCATGTTGACGTCTGCGCGGGTTGGGTAGCAGAAACTTGCTTCCCGGAGTATCCCACTCCTGACACCACTTGTGGCAAGAGCCCGCTACTGCTGAAGCACACGCGAACAACTTCTTCCTTTTTATGTAGTTTTATTGTCAGGATGGTAAATGTTTTGACACCGTACAGATTTCACAGCAATACTTGGAGACCCTAAACGCTAGCTAGACATAGCTCAGCTCTCTCAAGACCAGCCAGCTTTCCCAGCGTTGATCTCTCTGAACAAGTAACACGGTCAAGCTTTTATACATGATACTCCTCACCCAGCCTTAGCTTGATGGGCAGGTGACACACCCACCTTCTCTTTATAAGGAATGGGCCCATCACTGAATCTGTTTGGACTAATCAGACACACCCTGTCTATTTGCTGAGAGGAAATCATGTAAGTTAGCAAACTTTAAACTACACATACATTTTTACCTGGTTTAACCTCACCCTAGGTGAATAACATGTTTTATTCTGTTTGTATACTTTCTCTGCCTCTTGTCAGATAAAAGCCTCCCTTTGTTACAATATATATATACACACATATATATATATATATATACACACACACACACATATACATATATATATATACACACACACACATATACATATATATATACACACACACACACACACATATACATATATATATATATATACACACATTGTCGAAGTCGTATAATTGGATGAACGAAAGTATATTGGTTAACATTGTTTTGCCGTGAGATTGCGATCCGTGCGCCACGTAACACGTGGCATGGTGCGATCGCACGGTAAAATACGCACGCACACACTCGCATTACAACATTTAGTTATATATAATTCATATTGGTTCCGTTACACTGTAATTTATGAGCAGATATTATTTGGTTTATTATTAGTTTATATATGATTATATCTGCACTTTGTCACGAGCCACGGCGGCTCCGGACACCGCCGTGACTCTCCGCCCTCATGTCCCGGCCGCCGTCATGACGACCCGGACGTCACTTCCGGGTCGTCCCGGCCGTTGCCAAGGCAACGGTCAGGACGCATTCAGACTCCTGCGCTGCGCCCTGGCATGCAGGACAGCCGAGCCCATGTGCAAATAAGAAGGACGCCAGCTGGCTAATTATGCTCCCCGGGGCTGCCTACCTCTCATTGGCCAGGGTTAGTATTTAAGGCAGGGAAGGGCAATCCTTCCCTGCCGGTTATAGTTCCAGCTTGCTGTGCTTAGCCTGCTCCTGTTATTTGCTCTGGTGACTTTGGATTTATTTACTACTGCCGACCTTTGCCTGTTTCCTGACTCTGTTTGATTGCCTGTGACCTTTTGACCCTCTGCCTGGACATTGACTACGATTATTGCTGATCTTCTGCATGGCTATTTACTACGATTGTTTGCCTGTGACCCCTGATCTTCTGCCTGGATACCGACTCTGCTGGCTTGTCCATCTCCTATTGGACTTCTGCTGGACCCTCACTTCACTCGCCTGGGTTCTCCACAGTCAGCACGCAATTCACGACCCTTTGTTGTCTGCAGCCAAGTCTGTCCCCACCACTAGGGGCTCCAGCGAACACAAGACTTCAGAGTAGACTCCGGGTATTGTGGTGCAGAATGTTAGGAACCCCAACACTATTGATGTCTATCACATGTTTCTTATATATGGTGTGGAGCCTTGGACAGTATCCAGGTGCAGTCTGTGAGGACCACAACTTTAATACACCTAATTAAGAATATATTCGGTACGCATATACAATATCGCCCCTTATTTTCAGCTATAGTTCCAGAAATACTACACTATCAGGCACTTTGCTTCCTTCCAGAATATATATATATATATATATATATATATATATATATATATATATATATATATATACACATTTAAAAAGAAATCTTAAATTTACTTATAATATTAATAAAGAGAATGCAGAATACTTAGATTTAGTATTCAATAGTATTAATGTATAAAAAAAGTTGTCATAAAAAACTTTATTATATCAGTGGTTATGAGTAGCTATTTACACTTTGTGAAATGATGGACTTCCTATGCCATCTTGTTGTCGTGCTGGGGGGCGACTGGGCTTGCCCTGCCCCCACCCCTTTTCTTTATCCCAATTGCACCCCTCTGAATGCAGTAGAATGGGCTCTGCTGCCACCAGTAGGCTTCTTCACTGGCGCCTAGTACCGCTTTCTTCTGGGCAGGGGCGGATTGGCAAATTTAAGCCTGGGGGCAAGACTCAACTCAGCAGCCTATTAGACATATTTTAAAGGAAGAAAATGCAGGTGGCCCAGTGACCCAGCCCAAGGTAGCCCTCTATGGGACAGCCCAGGGAGCAGATGCCCCCTGCCACCCAGCCCAGCCTGCCCCTGCTTCTGGGTAACTCTTGCTGCTAGTGATCCCCTTGCTGGGCACCTGGGCTCGTATCCCTGACCTCTTTCTTCAGATCAGGAATGCTGTGGATAGTTCCTCCTGGCCTATCACACTGGCCAGAGCTGCAGAGTAGCGGGCAGCGCATTGGATCCTAACCTCAGGATAGCCGTATAACGGATTAGAATGATCTAATCAGTACAAGAATTACAGCAGGTAAGTAGGTATCAAAATCAGGATCTTGAAACAGTATTATTTATTAGCTAAAGAAGTCCTAATAAGGACAGTTACATACTAGTTAGTGGGGCTAGCGATCACCAGAAGCTCCGATGGTATAATACAATACATGGTCAAACAATGTTCTTTTTATACAGCTTCTGACCCACATGTTGGCAGGGGGTAAACCAGTCCCCTCCACAAAGTCTGAGATATTACATCTGATATTTAACCGCAGGATAATATATTCTCCTGACTTGGAGTTAACATAGTTTTAAACTTTAACAAAATTGACATCAATCTGTGCATTCCAAAATCACTGTTACGATTCTGCCTATATTTTGTATGTGGCAGCAGTACCTTAAATCCACTAGAGGTGCTGCTGTTCTGCCCCTGAACTTTCCACCATGCCTGTAGAAGTTAATCTTCCTTTCTGATTAGAACTGCACCTGTCTCACAGCTTCTAATACCTGCCTCAGTCTGTGCAGTTCATCATTTTTATCTGGTTGCTGCTTGTCTCCTGTTAATCCCTGTTCCAGTTTTGCTTAGCTGCTGTTTGACCTCCTGTTGTGACCCTCTGCCTGATTCCTGGACCCTGTTTGTTTGCCTGTTGCCCTGACCTCGGCTTGATTACTGGACTATGCTTACTCGCTTGTGACCCTGACCTCTGCCTGGCTATTGGATTCTGCTTACCTTGATCTCTGCTTGCTCACTGGACTCAGTTTGTCTGCTTCCCTGGACAGCCTCGTGCCTCCTGAACTGGGGTAACTCATTATACTTGTCCCTGCTATTTAACTGTATCTGTCATTACTTGGAACCTGTTGCTCTGTGGACTTCCCTGCCATTTATCACACCTTTTCATATCTGTGGTTTTAAGTTATACCGGTTTATACTGCTACCTGGAAATCTGTATATCCCACAAACTGAATTCTTGTTTATGTATTTTACCTGAATAAAGACATTTGGCTTATTATACTTCTGTTGCTGCTTCCTGAAATCACTAGAAATCGTAACAAACACTACTTGTTTACATTTTTGTTTCCTTTCTCTCTAAGACACAGGATGAAAAAGCTACACAGCCTAGAAAGGTAATGACCCCCTCCTGTGCATTTAGGCTAAAGGCTGTGTTGTTCACTTCTCAGATGAAAAGACTTAATTAGCATGTGACTAGCCTGCCTTCAGAAGTTACACAAACAAATTACTTCCTATATGGCATACATTCTCAGAAATCAATACATTTCCAATAGAAAAATCAGTACATTTTCAATGATATACATTTGTGCACTGTGATATGAATTAAAATAAATGTACACAACAAGTTATCTATAAGTGATCCAGCCACACACTTTAAAAGTTGCCATGCTAAAAAAAACGGAAACAAAACATTCTATATTCTAAATTATGTTAAATCAAATGAAATTTTAGCAAAGAAGAATTATGCAAGATCAGCTATCCATCTGTGAGAGCATTTCTAGGTACTCAACGATGATGGTAATAATGATATGTGAAGGAGTTAAAAATCTTGGTATTTGCCTTAAAAATACATTCAGTGTAATCACCAGCTCCAGCCTTGAACTATCTCAAAGACCCCGGATGGAGGCCTAGGACATGGGATAATGGATGATGAGGACATTGGGAGTACTGGCTCCAGTGAAAGTTGATAGGAACCCATAAAAGTGACATGAAGAGAACTAACTAGCTTTGTCAGAAGACTTATATTTACTCAGGAAAATGTCAATCATGTGTTTCTGTTCTATAACCAGATCAAACGCTTTTTCATGTATAAATGTATGCCAGAAATAAACGAGCACAGCTCAGTTCTATCTTGACATTGGCATGTCTGTGTCTTGATTACTGATCTCCTGGTTAACCAGCATCTTATCTCACTGATATCTGAAGGGACTTGATAAAGGAGAGGTAAAATTACCCTAACACATCTATGCTGATAGATTTTAATCAACAGGTCACCCAAATGTCTGGTGGATAAAGCAATATTAAAAATGATTAAAGTAGAAGAGATCTGTTGAAATATAAAGAGAAAAAGGAGAATGCAGAAATTATTAATTTTATTACAATATTTAATATTGCAGCAGGGAAAATCAAAAAGGATATTTAACAAACATTGGAATATCCTGCAGATGGATTCAGCATTGAGTAAGATCCTCCCTGCTGAACTTATTTTTAAAAAAGCAAGAAATTTAAAAGATACATTAGCTCCTAGTACCCTATACCAACAAAAGAATCAAAAAAAATGTGTAGGTTTCTGGAAATGTGTATATTTCTATAAATGTAGCTATTGTAACATTTGTAAGTATGTAAACAGATCTTCTAGAAGTTCTACAACTTCTAAAAGCTTTGAAATCAAAGATTTTATGACAGAACTACCTGTTCAGTAGTATATCTTTTAGAAATATAAATGTGGCCTTAAGTATGTAGACAAAAAGAATAGTGCCTTAAAATTGCACATACAACACGTGCAAAATATCAAAAACACAGTGGATTATCACTGTATTAATGAACATAAAACAGATCGACAGAGTTCTCCTTTAAGGCTGTAAAGCATGTCATTATGGGCGATAGAGGGGGGGCTTACAACGGAAACTTTCTAAAAAGGGAAATGTTTTAAATATTTTAACTAAATACTCTGGGCCTGAGTCATTAGAGATAGTAAGGCAAAAAAAAAGGAGTAAATGTTCTCTGGGACAAACCATGTTACAATGCAAGGGGTGCAAATCAGTTTATTTTGCACATAAGTTAAATACTGGCTGTTTTTTCATCTAGCACACAAATACTTGATAGTTTTATTTTTACACTGAAATTTAAAGTTGATCTAGGACATGCCCGACCCCAACTATACATCTGTACCCACATTTTAAATTTACCTCCCCCTCCAATGCAACATGGTTTTGCCCAGGTATAAGTTAGTCATTTTTTATGCTTTGCTCTCCTTAACGACTCAAGCCCTCTGTCTCCTAACAGGCTAAATGAATGCTATGAAATAGCATAGGTTTTTTTGTAGTAACTATAGAGTATAAGAATAGTATAGTCTAGTAATGAGGGAATGTTAATGTCATGATGTCTGCCTAATCTCTAAGGGATGGTATTCTTACTATAATAATAGGGTTGTACTATTTCTGTTAGATTTTTAGGTGATATTTAGTCAATTTAGATATGACAAAATTGTATATATAATATATTGATTTTATGTATGTTAACATGATAATAAGGAAAAATAAGGGTGGAGTCATATATTTGTATTTATGTGGATGGATGGTTAAAAAGTAATTTCTTTATATACTGTATATACACTGTATATCTATATATAAAATTAAAAAAATAGAAAGAAGTATTTGAAATGAAAAATAGTATGAAGCCTTCCATAAAATCGCTATCATCCCTTCAAAAATACTTGTAAAATATCTTTATTTGAAAAATAATTATTTCTGTATAGTAATATGGACTGCCCATCTCTAAGATGATTGCTGTGATCATTGCTATCTAAATGTGCCCTTTACATATATGGCTACCACCTTACAATCTCTGAATACCTTTTATTGAAAATGACAATTGCCTCTTTTTATTAGTATTTTAGAAAACAATTGATTTGATGACCAATACCGTTATGGTGTGTCTGTTTTGGAATAAGAGGGTGGCGCTCATTTCTCCGGTTGACACATGTGCAGTAGAGCCCATTTACTTCTACTGTTTATATGCGCAATGCACCTAATTTTTAGTGGGTGCATGTGCAATGAACAGTATTAAGCCAACACAGGCTTTGTTGCACTTCCTTGTTTTCAAATTGAATATGCATGCGCAGGTTTTGTCATTAATTCAATAATTTTAAGTTTTCCAGAAAAAGTAGTCTTAGAGAGGGACATGTTTTACTACCCCTGGCGGAAGTCCATAAAGAGAAGGGACAAAATGCGTAGGTACACATTTGTAACTGTAGTCCCCTATTGAACTTGGCGTTTATCAAAGAGTTCTTAAAAGTTTTCATGATGTTCCAGAGAAACACCTGTAAAGTCTGGGATAAGATAAGTCCACATTTCAAGTTTTTTTTATGTACATGCAATACTTTTATATTTTGTAGGAATCACATATTGTTTAGTGTTATCACACTATGTTCTTCTTTATGTATTATTTTGTGGAGTTCATAATCATGTGCAGCGGAGCAAATTAAAGAAGTTTGGAGTTTAAAGAGACCCTGCTTGAGAGAAGATAATATACTTTATGATATAACTCTTGGTACATAGGCAATTTATATTTTGATCACTGGTGAAATTACTGAAGTGACTCTTCACGGAATTGTGGTGGTTAAAGAAGATATTCACAAATTGATGTTGGAGACGTGCTATAAAAGTTTTCTGGTATTAACCCAGTTTACGAGAGTGGTTTGAGCACGGCTGTTTCTTTGGACAAAAAAGAAATAATATTACACTATTGTTGTCTTATTCTCTTTTGGCTATATGCCATCATCTTACAAGATATGGAGCAGACATATAGAAAACACAGTGGATCATAGAAATATACAGATGAGCGAAATGTGATCATTTATATGGTATGCAATTTTCGATAGATCTGAATAAGGCTGTAGAGAATGGAAACATTGATATATACATATTTTTTTACAGAAATATATGTATATGCCTATCACACCAATCAGCCACAAAATTAAAACCACTGACAAGTGAAGTAAATACCACTGATGATCTCGCTACAATGGCACCTGTCAATGGATGGGATATATTAGACAGCAAATGAACAGTCAGTTCTTGAAGTTGATATGTTGTAAGCAAGAAAAATGGGCAACCATACGGATCTCAGCGACTTTGACAAGAGCCAAATGGTGAGGGCTAGACGACTGGGTCAGGTCATCTCCAAAACAGCAGGTGTTGTTGGGTGTTTCCGGTATGCAGTGGTTAGTAGCTACCAAAAGTGGTCCAAGGAAGGACAACTGGTGAACCGGCGACAGGGTAATGAGCGCATGAGCGCCAGAACTGGATCATGGAGCATAAACACTACCTGCCTAATATTGCGTAGGTTCCTGTTGTGCCACCAAAACCGCTCTGGCCCATCGAGGCATGGACTCCGCAGGACCTCTTAAGGTGTCCTGTAGAACCTGACACCTAGATGTTAGCAGCAGACCCTTTAAGTCCTGTAAGTTGTGAGGTTGTATTCTCCATGGCTCTGACTTGTTTTTTCAGCACATCCCACAGATTCTCAATCGGATTTAGATTTTGGAGATCTGAGCTAGTCATGTAGCCATCACAATTTCGCTCAGCTCAGATCCTTATGGTTGCCCATTTTTCTTGCGTCCAACACATTCAACTTCAAGAACTCACTGTTCACTTGCAGCCTAATATATCCCACCCCTTGACATGTGCCATAGAAATGAGATAATCACAAGTTATTCACTTTACTTGTCAGTGGTTTTAAACTTTGTGGCTGATCGGTGTATACATATATATATATTGTGATGACTATCCTAAAAAGAACAATACATTCATGTCAAGTTACAAATATGAATGGACAACAACAAAATGAGAAAGATTTGTGCATAGTTTTCAGCATCTAGAGAGGTTAAAATCTATTATTTCTCCATATATGTGTATGCACATGTGGTCCAAGTTTCCTTCTCAACATACACATTAGCCAAAGCCATGTTAGTGGGCATGAGCAAGCATATTTTATTTATTCCAATTTTAGCATTTTTCTTTTACTTGATGTATGTAAACCCGTTGACCCTTTTCACCATACTCTAGTATAAAATTAAATATGATGGTTTATATAGCAACTATTTTAGTTATGGTATGGTAGGGGATCATGGTGTATGTATGTATGTATGTATGTATGTATGTATGCTGCCCCTTCTCCTCTGCAAGCCAATCATCATGCAGAATTATAAAAAAAACAAAAACAACAACTTGCACACATGAGGGCTGGTAGCTTTGCCAACAATGAGCTGCTGGATCTTATATCGGTCATGGACCGTCTAATAGACCGTTCTAGAACATATGTCTCAAATGAGGTTAAAATAAATATACCAACTCCATATAGAAGAGAAAAATGGACGCTGGGAACACTCTTAGAAAGTGTCTGACGGTCTACGTCTGGATCCAGCCCAGCTCCCCTGACGCAACGGCGGTAACTGAGTACTGGTGGCCTTTGACTGGAGAGAAGATACAGACCTTCCCCTGGTGCTGACTGTGACTGTACCTGGCTGCGCTGTAACTTCCCCTGACAGCAGGTCTGTGTTTATCCCTTTAAGCTCTCACTTGCTCGTCTCTCCTATTGCTGTACTGGGACATATAAAATCTTTAAATCTAGCTACACTGCCACCTTGTGGTCATACTAGATTCTAAGCTTTAACTTTTAAAGGGAGCTTCTGCATAAATTTGAAGAGTGCTTCTCCAGTATAACGTGCTAATAACTGAGAAGGCAAATCTCTCAGAGACAACAGCAGTAGCAACTATTGACAGTGTTGTGAAGCCTGGAGCATCTGTCGGAAGAGTATCCCGACTAATGTCCTGGAACTGTAAGTTGTAAAATTATGTCATCTTAACTCTAAACATAGTGGAGGCGGAGGAAGCGTCATGCTATTGATGTTCTAAAACAAAGTGTTGAATATTTTTCTGTTCAGATTGGGAAACTAATTGCAATCCTGCACAACAAATCTTTATAGGTTTTGATCTCTGCATAATCCTAGAAACGTCTGGTGGAACTTTTCTCTCACCAATATGTCTCACAAAAATTTAAAAAATGAGCAATACTCCTAAACATACCATTATTAAGGCGCTAGAAAAGGCCAGTGGCTGCTCTAAAGCATTACCGGATGCAGCTGACCTGGGTTCAGACTCAGACGACAACTCATCACCTGAGACTGCACTTACTCCCAATGATGTGATTGCTATAGTCACAAAAACAATTCAGTCAGAAATGAGAGCAATTGTCTCGGAACTTCGTTCAGAAATATCGGACCTGGGATCTCGAACGGATGCTGTAGAAAGTCAACTAGATGCAGTTTCTAAGCATCAACAAACAGATACCGAGATAGCTGACCTGCGAACAGAATTTAACTCCTTTAAAGATCTAATAGAAGATCTGGAGAACCGTAACAGACGCAACAATATCCGGATTAAAAATATTCCAGAATCCGTCTCTGCAGAAGCTCTACCTGACTACCTTGAGGGTTTATTCCTACAAATGATACCAGACTTTTCAAAAGAACAACTTATCTTGGACAGAGCGCATAGAGCCCTACGTCCAAAACCAAGTTCAGATCAACCTCCTCGAGACATAATTATAAGATTTCATTATTTCAAGACCAAAGAGAGAATAATGGCTTCCTCTATAAACGTGCAGTCATTCCCGTATTCTGGTTCGCATTTGCAATTATATCAAGATTTGGTTCCCTCCACTTTGAAAAAAACGCAGAGATCTTATTAACATAACGAAAATCCTACGCAATCATTCTATCAAGTACAAGTGGGGCTTCCCGTTCCAGTTGATTGTTTCCAAAGATGGTAGGAACCACTCATTGAGAACTCCGGATCATGGCCTTGATTTACTCAGATGATTTCGACTTATCCAGGACTCTGAAGCTTCCCCTTCAACTTCTACCTCTCAGCAGAAAAACCCAACCCCGCCGACGTCCTGGCAGCGAACATGATTTATTCATGCTATCTAACTCCAGTCTCGTTTTCTCACTCTGATGGACTTTGTTATGAGGTTTGAGAAAGTTGGGTTTTTTTTGCTTTAACTATGACTCTTACTGTAGATATACATTTGTATTAAGTTTTATACAGGTTCTTTGCATATGCCCTCATCTAAAGGAAAGCTAGTTATTACGTCCTTGTAAATACTCTAGAATATGTATCCAACTACCGTCTCACATTATTTAGAATCCTACTTACATAGTCCCGCTCAGTAGTACTTGGACCTATTCCAAATCAGAGTGCCCCCCCAAAATAGACATGGAGTTTCTCTCTCCTTTTCTTTATTTGTGTCTTTAATAGTTAACCTGTAATCTGGCTTAACCGGATACTATTCGAACCAGCTCTTAGTCCTGGTGCAAACTTGTAAAATGTTTTTATTTGAAATGCTCTGATGTATGACCTACTTGTTATTTACGCAATGTTATTTATAGCATTTTGACTTGTTATATATTCAAGATGTTTCCCCGCACCCACACCTCTATTACTAGCAGAATTGTGCTCCAAACATGCGCTATATACAAATTATGTCTACACTCTTTCATCTTCCTTCCATGGCGCTCCTCCCCCCTCTAACTCTCACACCTCCACTTCCAAAGAGATGGTGGTACGCGACACACCATTTCTCTTTTCTACAGGTCCTGCATCTCACGTCGAGATCAGAACCGCCTTGTTTTTCCTTTCCCTTCTTCCTCATGTGTCTCCCCCTCACCACACCCAACTACTATTTTTGAATAGAGACTCAGGCCTTTCTTGTAGTGTAGAATATCCCTCACACTTCCATCCACCATGAACTTCAAAATTTTATCACTTAATGTCAACGGCCTCAACTCACCAAACAAGCGCACAATGGCCTCACAGTATTTCAAGCGGAAGAACCCAGACCTAATTTTTCTGCAAGAAATGAATCTTAAAGTACCGCACCCTACGCTGGCCTCTAAATTATATCTGCACGCTTTTTACTCTTGTGCAGATGCTAAGCACAGAGGTACAGCAATTCTAATTCACAACAGAGTCCCACTGTCTATAGACTCCCAGACATCTGACTCTCTTGGTAGGTACATCATCCTTAGAGGCACCCTAAACCAACGTCCCATAACTCTGGCTTCAGTATATGCTCCAAACGTGCAGCAGGGTAACTTCTATGCAGAAGGTATGATTATCATTGGAGGGGATTTTAATACTATAATAGACCCAGTACTGGATAGGTCCAGTCAAACACATATATCTGTGGGCCATGTCGGGGAATCTAATAAGCTGAAATCCCAACTGAAATCATTCAACTTGTATGACGCTTTGCGAGTGTTATATCCTTCTTCCAAAGCTTACACTCATTACTCGGCACCTCATGACCTATACTCAAGAATAGATAATTTTTTTGTTGACCACTTGACAACTCAGAGGTTGGGGGATGTTCCGGTCCTCCCGGTGTCCTGGTCTGATCATGATGCGGTCGAGCTGATTCTGCGCTTACCTCATTTCCCTCAGTCATGCCCCAAGTGGCGTCTAGATGAGTCTATACTCCTTAAGAAAGAGCATATCTCCCAGATTTCCCAAGCTATCTCTGATTACATCTCCTATAATGCTTCCCCAGACATATCGCAATCTGTCCTTTGGGAAGCCCATAAGGCCACTATACGGGGTACCCTCATCAAATTGACAGCACAGCAAAGGCGGAAAGAAAGAGAGCGTATTCTGGAGCTAGAACAACAGATACAATTAACTGCAACTCGCCACCAAACTAATCCTAAAAAACGTTTATACTCCAAGCTCCTTTCTCTCAAAGGGCAACTAAATCAAATATTATCTAAGCGAGCAGCTAAAACTCTTCTATGGGTCCAGCAGAAATACTATGAAAAAGGAGATAAGGCGGATACGATCTTGGCTCGCAAACTCCGTGCCCGACGTACTCGAAATAGAATAATGTCGGTGAAGGATGCCGCGGGGTCCCTACTCTTTGACCCTCAAAAGATAGCGCAGCGCTTTAGGGATTACTACGCCTCGCTATATAACTTGCTTCCCACATCAGATGACCCAGCCCAGCTTAAGGCAAATATTAAAAACTACCTTCATTCTTGCTGATTACCTAAACTCACTAGAGCACAATTAGCAACCATCAATGCACATATTACGTCAGAGGAAATCTCCGATGCTATCAAAACTTTAAAGCGTCAGTCTGCCCCAGGCCCAGATGGATTTCCCGCTATTTATTACAAAAAATTCTCCCGCCAGCTAGTACTCATGCTCACGGGATTGATTGGATCGATTATGGAAGGAAGCAAATTTGATGGTGCCACCACCAGAGCAGGGATTGTGGTGATACCCAAACCTGACAGAGACCCCACTGAGGTAGGTAGTTACAGACCCATATCACTTCTTAATGTAGATTTAAAGCTTTTTGCTAAAATACTTGCCAATAGATTGGGTCGTGTTCTCCCCTCATTGGTCCACCCTGATTAAGTGGGTTTTGTTCCAGGTAGACAAGCCTCAGATAACACCAGAAGAATAATAGATTTAATTCATTTGGCTAATCGCACGTCTCTCCCTGCTCTGGTGGTCGCTTTAGATGCTGAGAAAGCTTTTGATAGAGTGGCCTGGCCCTTCATGTAGCAAACCTTAGTGAGCATGGGGATCCAGGGAGCTTTTTGTAAGGGAATCTCCGCATTATACCATAACCCCACAGCTTCGGTTTTAGCTAATGGTCTCACTTCCTTTCCTTTTAGTATAAATAATGGCACCCGTCAAGGTTGTCCTTTTTCTCCTATACTTTTTGCTCTAATTATGGAGCCCTTGGCAGCAAGGATTAGAAATAATCCGGACATCACAGACATCCCCACGAGTACTAGAGACCATAAAATTGCATTATATGCGGATGATGTCATACTTACCCTCTCTAGGCCACATATTTCCCTGCCCAGCCTTTTTAAGGAAATTGTGTCCTATAGCTCACTCTCGAACTATAAAATAAATGCCGATAAATCGGAACTCTTAGACTTAAACACTCCTCAGCATATTATTAAATCGCTTAAGGCCAATTTTAATTTTAGATGGCAACATAGTAAGATTAAATATTTGGGAATCTATTTAACTAAAAGCTACCCCTCATTATACGCAGCTAATTTTTCCAGACTCCTCAACACAATTAAAAATGACCTATCCCAATGGAATAAATTTCACATTTGATGGATAGGTCGAATGGCCTCTATCAAAATGAATGTTTTACCTAGATTGTTGTATCTATGGCAGACTCTCCCAATTCAGGTTCCCTCACATATCCTTAAGAATCTACAGCAGATGATTTCCAAATTTGTTTGGGCAGGTCGTAAGCCTAGGGTACGAATGCGTATCCTCTTTAAGCACCAGACTGCTGGTGGCCTAGGACTCCCAAACATATTAAAGTATTATCAAGCTACACATATGTCCCAATGTATTCTCTGGCATTCCCCTCCTTATTGTAGAGTGTGGACTCATATTGAATCAGACATATTACAGTTATACTCCCCATACTCCTTGCTTTGGATCTCACCCCAACATAGGACAAGGCTCCTAGCCCAACTTCCTACAGCCCATTTTTCTGTTTCAATCTGGGACCAAGTGACTAGATCCTATAAAATGTTATCTGAATACCCACTTCTTGTCCCGATTTGGAACAATAAAAAATTTGAACCTGGCCTAGATCACAAAACATTTCATCACTGGACCTCTCACAACCTGCTCTTTGCCTGGGATCTGGCTCCAATGAGGGTTTTCCCTACATTTTCAGAATTGCAAAATAGACTAGGTCTGCCGCGAATTTACTTTTATCAATATTTACAGCTTAGGCATTTTTATCGATCCCTAAGGACTCCTCCCCCGTCAGACCGATGTTCGCCCTTAGAGTCTCTATGTCGTACATCAACCGTTACTGGAGGCTTAATATCCACTGTTTACCAGCTGATCAATGGCTTTGGTCAGCCGGATAAGGAAGCGCATGAACTAGCTTGGGAGCGGGACACTGGGGAGACCCTGACACCAAAAGAATGGTCAAAGATTAGAATTAATGTAGCTAAGACATCAATTTCGGTGAGAATAAAGGAAAATTCATGTAAAATTTATTACAGGTGGTATTTAGTCCCCTCCCGTCTACATGCTATCTTTCCTGCTTCCAGTAATCGATGTTGGAGGGGTTGCGGACAGCGGGGTACCATGTTGCACGTTTGGTGGAGCTGTCCTAGACTGCAATTTTACTGGCAGCAAATTCATAAACTGATTGAATCTGTGACACAGATTAAAATGCCTGATTCCCCTCTTTAATCCCTCCTACCCAGACGGCTTCCTGACGTCGCCCGACCCGTACAAAAACTCATTGGTCATATGGTAAATGCAGCTAAATGTCTGATAGCCGCTCACTGGAAAAATATTGCCCCCCCCCCCCCCTCGCTCCCAGCTACCATTAGTAAAATTTGGTCAATTTACAGAATGGAAAGCATTACAGCTGTTCTCAAAGATAAACCAGAGAATTTCCAAAATACATGGTCTCCTTGGACGAGCCATTTCAATGCTGAACCCCCATTAACAACCGTTTGACACTTATCCGCTCCCATAAATTATGATCATTAGAGGCTTGGAATGTCTTGTACTTTTAAATGGTAATCACAGACAATCTGATTACACCTCCTTATAGCCAAGTCTATCGCTATTTTTCTTCTTTGCCACCTGATTTAGGGAACAATAGGTGATAAACTCCCCCCCTCCTCTTTCTTTTCCCCTAATCCCTCTTTCCTCATTGTTTGTCTTCCCCCTTTCCCCATACAACAAAAATAAAAACAACCCTCGCTTCTTTACAGAAACATGCCAATTTTCTTTGTGCTGTACATGCTCCCATATATATGCATGTCTGTTATTTAAAGTTAATTGTTTCACATATTTGTCATATGATGTCTCATTTTCACTCCTGTGTTGTTTTGAAAAACTACAATAAAAATTTACTTTTCAAAAAAAAGAAGAGAAAAATGGGCACTTCTGTGTAGATTTAATATATAAATTTAGTATGAAAACCTTACTCAAAAAGCCACCAAAAATTACACCTGATAGTGGTAATTGCAGCTCTTCATTAAGGATTTTCGTGTTAATCCATACATTCAACATAAAAAGCAAAAGAAAAAAATAGAAAAGCGCATATCTCCTTTAACGACCAAATTATACCATCACAAATCAATCTTGTTTGTTTGGTATAATTCGCTTAATAAAGGAGATATGCAGTTAAAATATCTGCATATAGGACTGTGGTAGGTCACATAATGCGGAATGGTTGGGACAAGACGATCGGTGGCTCAGCTCCAGTGGCGCTGGTCCAACCCTCGGAGGAGCCAGACAGAACTTCTTACAGAGCTCTGCCATGAGATATCTGCAAGTAAGTTAGTAAATACAGTCTTACAAATGTTAATTATTTATAAAGTAAAAATGAAACTGAAAACCTCCAATAGTGCAGATTAAAACACCTAATATCCCAAAAGTACTTATCTACTTATCTTTGACGATAGTGTTGAAGTTGGAGTTCTCATCTGGAAGAACCTGGGAAAATTCGCCAAATATTAGCAGATAAGCACGATTTACGTTGTGTACATTGGTACAAGGCTAATTCACGTTCACGATGTCGAGCACATTTGCACATTGGTTGTTTTAATCTGGAAAATACTGCAGTTAGGTGCTTTCAGTTTATTTTTACTTTTATAGATTTTGCCTTGATCCACAGTAGGGTCACAGAGAATATGGCTGCCACTTTGTTGTTGTTTTGTGAAGGGAGTGCATTTCTGAAGATAATTGACTGTTGATAAAAACAGCACTACTGTTTCTTTATTTTTGTTTTCCATTTAGTTTTTTCCCTGTGTAGCATATAAAATAAGAAACACATGACTGTAGTTTAAAATTCCAGTCTACTTCAAATCACAATGGCCAACACATGCTATGTTATTGAAATGTGTAGTTGTTAGGCCTACATGCAGGGCCTGATCAACCACTAGGCTGACCAGGCTGTAGCCTGGGGCGCTGGGTCCCGGGGGGCGCTGCCCTGTGGGTATTTTTTTTTTTTTATTATTTTTTTTAAAAAAAATTTTTTTTTTTTTTCTTCATTCATTTTTTTTTTCGGGGTGGGGGGGGTCGCCGCAGGGGGGTGGAGGGCTCGACAATCAAAAGCAATGGTGGTCAGTGGTTAGCAACACACAGCCAATCGCCAGGCTGCCTGTTGCTGTGCAGCAGACAGGAAGCAGGACGTCTTCAGTTCCTATCTGCTGATCTGAGGAGAGGAGCGACGCTGGCACAACTACAGGTAATTGAAGGGGGGAACTGCCCTGCATATCTATAGGGAGGGGGGGGAACTGCCCTGCATATCTATAGGGAGGGGGGGGAACTGCCCTGCATATCTATAGGGAGGGGGGGGAACTGCCCTGCATATCTATAGGGAGGGTGGGGAACTGCCCTGCATATCAATAGGGAGGGGGGGAACTGCCCTGCATATCTATAGGGGGGGGGGGAACTGCCCTGCATATCTATAGGGAGGGGGGGGGAACTGCCCTGCATATCTATAGGGAGGGGGGAAACTGCCCTGTATGTCTATAGGGAGGGGGGGGGAACTGCCCTGCATATCTATAGGGAGGGGGGGGAACTGCCCTGCATATCTATAGAGAGGGGGGGGAACTACCCTGCATATCTATAGGGAGGGGGGGGGACTACCCTGCATATCTATAGGGAGGGAGAGGGGGGACTGTCATGCATATGTATAGGGAGGGAGAGGGGGACTGTCATACGAATCTATAGGGTGGGAGGGGGGGGGCTGCCATGAAAATCTATAGGGAGGGAGAGAGGTTGATATGTATGAAGGAGGGCAGAGGAGGGGGGCTGATATATGTGACTGGGGGAGTTTTGAGGTGACGGGGGGATAGCTAGCTAGCAGAGTGGAGGTAAGGAAAATAGCTGCAAGGGGGATGGATGCAGGATGGGAGGTAAAGAAAATGGCTGCAGCAGGGGTTAAGGAAAATGGCTGTGCGGGGGGGTTGTGGTTAAGGAAAATGGCTGCAGGGGGTATTTAAAAAATAGAGCAGCTTTGGGGGGCAGAATCTCATGATTGTGTGGTGGTCACATGGGTGGTCTCAGCAATCACTAGAATACTAAATATTAGTGAGATGGGGCTGGTAGAGGTTTGTATTTGATTGACAACAAATATTCAGATATTGCTTATATATGCCTGTCCAATGGGGTACTTTTAGCTGGCCATAATGGAGTGTTTTGTTTTAACTAAAGGGCCTAATCATTCAGGGTTTGCATTATAATACATTTTTGCATTTTCAAAACAGGACGCCAACTTTCCAGAAGCCAGCGAGAGGATAATAAAGTTGCAAGAGAGAAGAGCAAGAACAGGTAAGAGACAATGGCACAATCTGTCTAAATTTGAATGCTGGAGAATACACCTGAACATTCATATTCAGGAGTGTTCCTATACACCTATATATTCGGAGGAGGGGAGGGGGGGGGGGGGGGGGGCGCTGCGGCCGTATTAGCCTAGGGCGGCCAGAACCCTTAATCAGGCCCTGCCTACATGTGTCCAAAGCCATAACTGTTAACTTCAATGATGAAAATAATAGCACTGATAATAGATAATACTGTCATCTTCTCATGGAACTCCATGTGAAAGTGGACTAGAGGTGGATGATAACTAATTTGATGTGTGATATACTAGTAGCACGGGAACAATTGATGCAAACAAACATTGAGATCTTTTTCCTGAAATTTGATTACATAACAAAATAATTGATAGCACAATATTGTAAAGCTATGCTTTTATTTGTTAGCTTTACAATTAACTTTTTTTTTACACAGAACGCAGAGCCCGCCGTCGGCAACACAGGGCTCATGAGGTAAATGCGGAGGCAGCTCCACAGGAAGAGGCAGACGAACAGCAGGAGGAGGAGTCCCTGCTGTAGGGAAGAAAGAGGAGAAGCATACCAGCAGGCCAGAGCCCACTATTTCCAATTTTCTATTGTCTGTTTGTCTGTTTTTTAATGTTTAAAATGTATGCCTAGCACTGTATTGATGTTCTCACTCCATACTGCCCTATCAAGTGATGGAAGGGTGTAGATGTTTGCATTATCTACCCCCTAATATATACAATACTGTGCAAAAGTTTTAGAAGAGCGGTACAATAATGTGTCTGCAGGCAACAGTGAAGCATGGTGGAAGTTCCTTGCAAGTTTGGGGCTGCATTTCAGCAAATGGAGTTGGGGATTTGGTCAGGATTAATGGTGTCCTCAATGCTGAGAAATACAGACAGGTATTTATGCATCATGCAATAAAATCAGGGAGGCATCTGATTGCTCCAAATTTATTCTGCACCAGGACAATGACCCCAAACATACAGCCCATGTCATTAAAAAAGTTCATAAAGCGACAGAGGGATTTGAGCAAGCCTACATCCACAGAAGATCTGTGGTTAGTTCTCTAAGATGTTTGAAACAACCTGCCTTCCATGGTTCCTTCAAAAACTGTGCAAGTGTACTTAGAAGAATTAATGCATTGATGCTGCTTTGAAGACAAAAAGGGTGGTCACACCAAATAATTATTTTGACTTAAATTTCTCTTCAGTTCATTCACTTTTCATTTTGTTACTTGATAAAAATAAACTATTAACACTTCTATTTTTGAAAGCATTCTTATATTGCAGCATTTTTTCCCACACCTGCCTAAAACTTTTGCATAGTACTGTATGTGCAGAACAAAGGCTTCAATTTAGTGAATTACATTATGAGTACACTCAAATTATATTGCGTCCAAACACATTAATAACACACATTCTAAATGGTCTTAAAAAGCATGACCTACTAATAATTTCCCATAGAGCAAAATGATGTATGCTACATGTATGTGAGATGTAATGATGTTTTTAGTTATAATTAGTGTTATAGCTTTTTTCCTCTTCATTTATAGCATTTGATGCACAAGAGAGACATGCAGCCAGCAATGAATGTATCAAGGCTAAAAAGAGAAATGGCATTTGTGAGGCGAAGTCTGTTGAGGATGGACTATTGTCCAAAACATTGTTATTTTCTGTACATACATGTATATATTTATTTTTGTCACATTGATATGGCAAACACAAATTTAAATATTAAATTTAAAATAATTTAAATACCATCCTATTCACTTATTTATATATTTTATAGTTTTATAAAGTTAAGGATGTGTGAGAAATTGTGTGATTAGAGTGTATTTGATTAACCCTTTAGTCTGCAATGTTGCTCTCAAGCAACATGAAGTTTGCATTATTTGTATGTAATAAATTCTTATTCTTTCCTTGGCAGAGGAGCTCTCAAGCAACAACTGAATGTGTGTTTACAGTAGTCAGTTGTTTCAGAAGTTCCAATATTGATCACTAGATGATGTATAAATACAGTGCTGCATCACGCTTGAGAGAAGCGTTCAGTAATAAGTTACTATTTATGATTTGGCTTCTATGAATAAAAAAAGAACATTTACAAGCAATCCATCTGCAAGTTTTCTTTATAAATGGTTATAGGGGAGTTTGCATGTCATTTGACTTACCCTAAAATGATTTACCATTTAAATGCTATATTATAAACATGTTGACTACAAGCACTATGGCCTATAACTAAACCTGTTTAGTTTACAGTTTATGTAATTATTACAATAACAGATTGTCTTACAGGATTGTTTGATCTATGGATCCTGCATAATTTTAAGTTACAAGAAAACAAGGAGATATTGAACAGTGAATCCTGGTCTATCTGATGTTGATGAATCAAATTCTGAAACAGAAACACTTGCTGACAATAGTGATGTTATTGGTTATACATCAGAGGTCCCCTCCACAAAGGGGTTGCTAGTGGTACCAGAATCTGAATCTGATTCAGATAGTGATAGTGTAGAGGTTGCAAGCACTAGCACTATAACTTTAGGAAGCATTTCTGTAGTCAGCAATAGCAGGCAATAACAAAGGAAATAATCCAGATATTTGATTGAGTGAAAATACAATACATTGTAACAAATTCTGCAAACACATTACCAGTTGTATTGGCAATGAGAACACCCCTCTGAAATATTTTAGAAGATATTGTAAATGAGACTAACTTATATTCTGTGCAGCACACAAGAGAGTCAGTACACACAAACATAAGTTAGAAGAGTAATTTTGTGGAGTTCTGCTGTATATGGGAGCTGTTAGCATGCCCTTATAATGTGATTATTGGAACAATAACTAATTGTGAAAATCTTTCAAACATTTGTAGTTTGAAGTGCTTTGAAAAGCTGCGTAGGGTCATACATTTTGCCAAGAATGATGTGAGAGACAATTCAGATGACCGGCTGGAGTCTCCGGAGAAAATATTTATATATTATATATATATATATATATATATATAATCTCAAAAGGAGAAGTCGTTTGGAATGGATGACCAAGTTGCCCTAATATTCTGCAAGACAATGCCACATGTGGCAAATGTGGATTCAAGGGATTATTTTGACAATTTTTTTGCACCCTGGAGTAAGTTATTTATCTGAACGAAGAGAACATTTATTCGCTTGCAACAATGAGGAAGAATCGTCTCAAAAGTTGTCCACTAAAAAAAAAAGAAGAGGAGACTCTTCAAAATGAATTAAGGCAGCTAGGACTTCTGACTGGACAGAAGATCTAAGGATACATGTATCAAATAGTGATTTTTGCAAATTAACAATATCTGGAGACTTTACATGGTAAATTTTAAGCGGCAATCGCTTTACAGGCTAGTTGCGCTTTTAAAGCTATTTACCCCCTGGTCTTATTCTTGTAAGATGGGTTGACAATATGGTTGCCTGCATAGCAAGTTCATTCTTTGGTACTGAGCCAATGTCCACAGTAAAGAGGTGGAAGAGTGCAGGAAAAACAAAAACAAAAAAAACCTGACAGTCCTGTCTTAACATTGTCACCCAGCAAAATAAACATACAGATAGAGTCGACTTGGCTGGCATGCTGATTGAAATCTACACAGTACTACTCAAATCTAAACATTGACACTTATGGATGTTTGCATATGTATTGGATTTGTGTACTGTGAATACGTAGTTGGTCTATCAGCGGGAGATGGCAGACAAAAAATTAGCCTAAAAATTTTGAGGACAAAATATTGCCTATGGCTTGATGGCTGCAGACTGCAGAGAAAAGGAAGAATTGTAGGCCATCTTTGGATTCCCCACTGCCACCTCAAAAGAAGAAGGCAACAGTTCCATTGGAAGATGTTCGCTGCAACAATTTTGTCCACATGCCTGAACATGGGTCTAAAGGCCAATGCCGATATTGTACAAAAGGGTTTCATCCGTAAGATGCAGTAAATGCAATTTAGTTATCTGTTGTTTTTTTTTCATTCTGGAATTATTTCAGGGCTTTCCATATACAATACTGACTTTATAGGTTGAGCCTGTATGGGCAATGTTGCTTACAAGTAACATGTTGTATTCTCCATGAATAATGAAAATACATTTTTGAAAGCATGTAACACCATTTAGCAAGTTGTATTTACTTAACAAGTAAAAAGAGTTAATTGCCAAGAGCCAAAAGTATGTACTGACTAAGCATGGAAATTGAGCAGATGGGGTATATATGTTCTGCTGTGAATTAAGAGTAAATACACTGATAGTAACGCCAATTCGGAATTTCATCTGCTTGCGTGTGTATGAAGTGCTTACAAGTATGCTGTGTTTACACTGAGCACAGCCATTACATATTGCCACCCATATTCATATCCGTTGAGGTCTGAATACAGACGGAAATCTGCATTTTATACATGCATTTTTTGCTAATGCAGGTTTTTTTTCCGTTCTGAAGCAGATCTAATATGTACATGGGCATTGTATGTTAATATAAATAAAATAAGATACGCAGACTTTATAAATTAAGATAAATCAATAAAGTGTCTGCCTTTAAATGGGGCAAAGAGACTAGTGACACAGGCTGCATCCAATATTAATATCCATAAAAGATAAAAATATAATTACACAATCGCTGCTGTTTACTCTAAATTGTGGGAATCAAACAAGGACAATTCACAAGTGTAAAAACATGAAGATTATTAATAAATTAATTAAATATATAAAGCACATAATACAGTGCATACTACAAATAATCCATAAAAAAATATAAAAATAAGCATAAAATCTATAAATCAGAAATGCTATAACATAATGGCATATACTCATATGTTAAGGAATTAAGAGAATGCTGTTAAAATGTAAAGATAGACAGGATAAGAATATATGTATTGTAAAACATTGCAATTATGTATTAACAATATCTAAATAGGTTTTTGACATCTGTAAACATGACAACCTGGTCAATGATTACATTGGATAATGCCAGTACTAAACAATATGGATACTTTGCTCTTTTCAAGTCTTTTGAGCAAACTCAGAGAAATACTTCATCTAAATATCTCTGGCTTATCTGGTACATTTTCAAAGTGTCAAACTGTTTACAAATAATGGATTTTATTTTTTTAAACAGCATGTATACTGTGTAGTAAATGTAATGATCCCTTATTTTAGTATTTAAGTAGATCATCTCTATTGATATATATTTTTTTTTTTGTAATGGCTTCTTCAATCACACTTTTTGGTTATTCCCTAGTTCTAACTCAATAAACCTCAGTAGGGAATATTAATTTTCTACTTTTTTTATATATCAGCTCTCAAATCGAAAATAGCTATTTGTGTTTACTGTTTTACTATAGTTTTCTATCACAACATTGTTGTCCATACCTATGAGCACTAATTTAAGAAATTGCACTTGTACATTGTCAGCCATAGAAGTAAATTTTAGATCATAGTCTTTACAGCTCAAACAATCTAGGAATATAGTCTGAGAATTAGTATCCCCACTCCTACACTAAAATTATATTGAATCATACCATATATTACCTTCTGTCCATTAGTAAATTAGTAAAGCTGGGAGCAGACAGTCCCCATTGCTGTCCCACATATTTGTAAATAAAAGCCATCTAAAAAATTTAAATAGTCATGTGTTAAAATAAATAATATAAGATCACATATAAAATCCTTATGGGTCTGTTAACAAAGCATCTGTTACGAGGAATTCTCTTCAGGCAACATTACCCTTCTGATGTTCAAGTTAAGTATAAAGAAATTGCACATCAATAGTGACATAATTCCCATGCTAATCAAAATCCTTAACAATCTGTAACACACTTGTGGTGTCCTTAAATTAGGATGGAAGTTCCTTGATAAACAGTATGTACTCAAAAAATGTCTACGCACTCAGATGTATGTAATGTCAAGAATTCAATACCTGCCACAATAGATCTGCTTGGGAGTTGGTTATCAATTTATGAATTTTAGGTAAGTAATACAAAATTGGAATAAGATTGAAAATCGTGAGATACGGATATTCATATTTTATAATAGTAAATATCCCACTGATGCATTTGTAGTATTGATGATAAATTTATTGGTACAGTGGCTACATGAAAATACCTAGTGTTCTATCCGATGAACTATCCCCATTACTGTTTGCCTTCAATGATGTTAAAATTGCTGTTGAATATCACCATCCCTTGTTTGCCTGATAAGTGTCATTTTTTTCATTATTCTGTAATTCCTGCAGGGTGTGCTTTTTCTAAATTTTTCAGATTATGGATGTGAGTCACAAAGGTCTTTCTTAACTATCTCATAAAGTATGTCTATGCAGCTGCTTTTAGATTTAAGCTAATAATTCAAGATATAATTTAGATTCTGGTTTGAGGTCTAATTTAGATGGATTCTTATAGTTTGTAATGATGGTTGAATCCTTTTTGCAAAATGTCATTTCAAATTAAGTTTCAATCAATAAACATCTGAAATTTATTAAGATTTATTGTTGGTGCAAAAGTTAAACCTTAGCTTAATAATGAGTATTCCGTTTGGGACAACATATGCTGGGACAGGCTGAAAATACCACTACATATATTGTTCATATAATCAATTGGAGGTTCCTCCTTTTGTGTTTTTTCTCTCTGTGGGAACGTTTTCCAAGCTTTAGGAAGTGATGTGTCTTCCCATCAGCATTGGAGTACGATTTTCGATCGCAATCTTTATTATAGTGGCCCAACTCTTAATTTTCTTGTTGTCATGATCCCTTTGTAATTCCTGAAGAATTTACATATATTGTTCTTAATAGCTTCTGCCTGTATCGTATCTAGTTATCTGTTCATTGGCTACAAATTTATCTCTGCCTTTGCATGGTTCTAAATTACCTTTTTCAACTGTATTTCTTTTTTTATTTTGTGAAATGTTTTTTTTTTATTTCAAGGTTAACTAGCCTCATTAAAATCAATGAACAATCATGGAGTACTTCATCCAATTCTTCAATAAAGTGGGAATTATCCAACCCAAAAGTAAGGAATTAATTAAATCTGTAATCCCCCTGTGTATTTTTGTATATTTCCTACTATTGAGTCTAGACTGTCTGGTGTTAAAGTATTCCTTTTTTCCCACAAAGGTCTGGTCTTTGGTTAATTAGAGATTTACAACTCAATGTGTTGTTATAATGTACAGTGACAGTGGCAAACGCAGGATTTGTAGAGAGGAGTTTCCATGCCACACCGTCAGTGGGCGTCGCCAGAATGCTTTGGGATGTAGCTATAATTTTACACAGTGCTTGGCTGCTCTCCAACTCTTCCTATCCCCATCATATACACGGGCAATGTTTTGTGCACTACTGATAGGGGCACACAGCTCTCCCTTTTCGAGCAGAGCTGTGTGAAGCGGGACATACCTCCCAACTGTCCCTACAATCCGAATAAAGTCCCGATTGAGTGTGTCAGAACAGTTGACAGACTGTCCTGCTCTCTCCTACCTGCTCTTGCTGCTTTCAATATTTACTGGGGAGAGATGGCTGTGAGCAGTGCAGATAGAAACGATCTGCACACATGCTTCAAAGTGGCTAGTCCCGGAGCAGGGTCTAACCACTTCAAGCATACAGTACCCCAGGCTCGGAGGAGAGGGGGGTTCCAGGCAATAGGAAACTCCCCCGTGGTTTGCCTATGAGTGAATAAATATAAGCTGCAAAATCACTATAATACCAAATTTACAAAATACAAACAGAATAGCATTTTTTTTTGTCTTCTTTGTAAAGAGTATTTAAATATATCATCTTTCTTGATACATTTTATTTTTGTTATGGCTACTTCTGCATGATCCTTTCCGGGTATCCCCTACTTTACCAGATTTGGAAACCGCACATAGAGCTATGTCTTGTTTCTTGATGTATTTGTTAAGTATATAACATAGCACCTAATTTTATACTACACTGTCAGACATCTTTCTTCTTTATTAGCATCAATTTTCAGGCTGCTTACTGCTGATGCCACTTAAGAATTTGGGGGTAGTACCATCTGCCTGTGCAAATGTCTGCTCCAATACATATATGACCTCCCCAAACCTATGCACCCCAGTGGAAACCTAGACATGTTTACAGAAATTGTGGTGCAGTGCAGTGTCAGAGCTGTATTTAAGTTGCTAAAGAGCAGTTTTACCCTTCATAAATGACCGCCTCATCTTTATATAGTAACACCAATACCTCAGTTCAAAAGTCTGTGAGACATGTCATAAAATGTGAGTAGTCAAGTGTTGTTTTAACAAGATAGTTTAGTAAAATCAACACTAGTCTGTAGAAGCAAAAAAAGGAAAAATAAATGTCACACTAACTAGATAAATTACTCACTACTAAGTGATGTTTTCATTGGTGGATGATGATCTTAACCATGTGGCTGAGATGTTAATTTTTATGTGAAACCATCTTTAGTGGTTAAAAACAGAAAAAAAACCCTGATATGGCTCCAATACAATACCAATGAAGGTAAATGGGATGATGGAAAAAATATTAAAATAATAAAATGTACAATTTCCAATAATATATGGACAGAAGACAAGCTGCTGCACAAACTAAGTGGCTGCGCCCACCAACATACAGAAATATAGAGCAAAAAACGGTATGCAGCGCTCAAATCTAACTGTCTCCAATATAGGCTAATAAAAATAATGAGTGGCAGATCACGAGTGGTCAAGTATATAAAATCAACATGTTTATTGTGTATATTAAAAATCATGCATGTAAATACCTATATGCTTACAAAGATATATTGTGAGGAAAAATTACCCAAACTACATCACAGTGCACTATGACGTATATGAACCACACGCTACTGATGAGAGAAAAATATAACAGCTGTATATTATGTAGCCAATTGTGTGGTCAAAAATGTTGATGAAAAAACATGAGCAATGCTCTACGATTTCCCCACAAAAAGATATATAGTGCTGATAGTTGCCGTTATCATCAATCCACACGTGGTGGTAAGTTTCTTCCTATGAATGATAATGTCTATATGGCCATATATATAACTCCGTACTGGGCAGAGATGAACTAGAGCCTCAGTTCAAACAAACTTTATAGTATAAATTCCACGTATAAATGTATATTCAGCTTCATGCTCCATAGATGGAAAAGACACATATGTGAGTAGAATATACTGTAGTACTCACTGTCTCTGATGGTAGGTATGATGCGCTTTTCCACATACCCGTATAAATTACACCTTAGCAGACTCGTCTCGTTGAGGTTACTGTGTGTCCAATGGTTATAAATAGTGATCACAAACCTTCATAGTACGGACTGGAATCCTAGGTGAATGAAGATGAAACCTATTTAGGCTTTAGCGGGATGCTGACAGAAGTGCCTTGAAGCGCTACATCGAATGGATAATACTTGTATGATCCGCGGATAACAGTGGTATCTGTGACCGCCTCACACACGGCTCTCTGATGAAAATGCTCCACGGAGAAAAGAGGATGGTAAAAGCATTACAGAACGTAACTTCTTCAGAGGGAATGACCAGGCTGGTCATTCCCTCTGAAGAAGTTACGTTCTGTAATGAAACGCGTTAGGGGCATAGAGTCAACAATTTAGTTGGTCTCTGTATACTTTTTTTACCTATTGTACTATTTTTATTCCCACTTGGGTAAATGCTGTAATTGCCGTTGCACTTGGTTCAACCCACCCAGGAGTTGTATTATTGGATTCATCTGAAAGCGGACAAACAATTGCTTTTACCATCCTCTTTTCTCCGTGGAGCATTTTCATCAGAGAGCCGTGTGTGAGGCGGTCACAGATACCACTGTTATCCGCGGATCATACAAGTATTATCCATTCGATGTAGCGCTTCAAGGCACTTCTGTCAGCATCCCGCTAAAGCCTAAATAGGTTTCATCTTCATTCACCTAGGATTCCAGTCCGTACTACGAAGGTTTGTGATCACTATTTATAACCATTAGACACACAGTAACCTCAACGAGACGAGTCTGCTAAGGTGTAATTTATAGGGGTATGTGGAAAAGCGCATCATACCTACCATCAGAGACAGTGAGTACTACAGTATATTCTACTCACATATGTGTCTTTTCCATCTATGGAGCATGAAGCGGAATATACATTTATACGTGGAATTTATACTATAAAGTTTGTTTGAACTGAGGCTCTAGTTCATCTCTGCCCAGTACGGAGTTATATATATGGCCATATAGACATTATCATTCATAGGAAGAAACTTACCACCACATGTGGATTGATGATAACGGCAACTATCAGCACTATATATCTTTTTGTGGGGAAATCGTAGAGCATTGCTCATGTTTTTTCATCAACATTTTTGACCACACAATTGGCTACATAATATACAGCTGTTATATTTTTCTCTCATCAGTAGCGTGTGGTTCATATACGTCATAGTGCACTGTGATGTAGTTTGGGTAATTTTTCCTCACAATATATCTTTGTAAGCATATAGGTATTTACATGCATGATTTTTAATATACACAATAAACATGTTGATTTTATATACTTGACCACTCGTGATCTGCCACTCATTATTTTTATTAGCCTATATTGGAGACAGTTAGATTTGAGCGCTGCATACCATTTTTTGCTCTATATCTTTAGTGGTTGAAGTGATCATGGATGAGCATATAGAAGTGTAAAACTTCTAGAACAAGGAGTGTACGTGGTGAAAGATTAGCCAAGAATAGTACAACTAAGCCTTGGTATTTTTAGATGATGTTAAAAATATCCCACTCTAAAATATGCAGTGCATACAGTATGTACACTAATGGTAAACCAGATATGATAAAGACATGTTCAGAGATTCTAAAGTATTGAAGAAAATTCTGCAACTTGTAGAAATGAAAAAATTGTCCAGTGTTAATATACAACATTTTTTTGTTTCCTTCTGAAATTAATTTTTTGCTTGTTTTTTCCTTTTATTGATTTGCATGTGGTGAGTTAAAAAAATAACCATTAACAAAAAATTGATTTGTTAAACTACTAATACTACCCACGTTATCCTATATTCTATAAATTAAAGGTACATGAAGCTAAAGGGGGGCAAAAAAAATATCAAAACTTTTCAAAATAGTATTTTTATTAAAATAAATGTAAATTGTGCAACAAAAGGAACATATATAATATTATTACAACAAAAATGTTATAAAAAAGGACAAATGCCTCATATTTTTCAAGAAATATCACAAAACAGAAATGTCCCACTTGACTCGCAGATTATGCTTCTTCTTCACCCTGCCGTTTGTATTCTACATTTGAAGCATCTCTTGCGATAGTACATCAATAGTCTGCTAGCATGTTACAGTTCCATTTGCCTTGATCTCTCTTCTCCATCACAGAGATGTTCTGATGGAATATCTCACTATGCTCATCTTTAACTGTAGCACAGTTGTCCAGGAGAAATTCCATATGAGAGTGAAGGAAGTGTATTAAGGCTATAGGTTACTCACAAGTTCTTAAAAGTTACCTACTCTGTTGTTCCCCAAAAAGTTGGTTGTTACAAGGTTGAATGCATCCCAAGCCGTTCTCTCATCACCCCAGATGATCTGGTCAAAGGGTTTGCCCTTGAAATCTCTTGTATCTGTTGGCCAATGAAAACACCTCAGTTTATTTTTGTCTCACTAAGGCTGGGTACAAACTAGAGAATATTCAGACAAATGTGTCATTTACAACAATTGACTAAAAAAAAAAAAAAAAGTCATGATCAGCATGCCGATGCATGTGTACATACTATACAGGTTTTAAAATATTTATCCTCAGATCTGTGCTCTTCAACAGTAATAACCGTTGGCTGAAAACATAATGACTCTGTAAACTCTATGAAGATCCTTATCGGGAGTGCATATACACTGTCGGATTGGAACGACATTGGAAGGAGATTTATAGTTCCGATGAACAAATCAAATGAAAGGACTTTGGAATGAGTATCGTTTATCATTTTAGCATACACACCAATGCGATATTGCCCCGAACGGTTGTTTATCATGTGATTGACCTCGGTTAAAAAACCTGTAGTGTTGTAACCAGCCTTAGTCTATCTAGGAAATCCTACTGTGATAGAATGCCACCTTTGCAATAAGACGGTTCGTGAAATTTCATCCCTGCTGGATACTCCACGGTCAACTGTAAGTGATAATATTAGAAAGTGGAAGTGTTTAGGAACAACAGCAACTCAGCCACGAAGCGGAAGACAACGTAAACTCACAGAGCAGGGTCAACGACTGCTAAGACGCATGGTGCATACAAGTCGCCAACGCTCTGTTGATTTCATAGCGGAAGATTTCCAAAACTTCACTGGCATTAATGTAAGCACAAAAAATGTGCGGCGAGAGCTTAATAGGTTTCCATGGCCGAGCAGCTGCAGTTTATGTAACATAACACAGAATTAAACATATCCGTAAGATCTTAACCAGAGAATAAGTATGTTAATCCAGGTCGGGTGACCAGTGTGAGAAAAAAATAAGGGATCGAACATTTCCTTAGCATATGAAGAGGTTAATAACAATACTCACTGAGCACAGATGAGAAGGAGTAGTTCTGTATAATAGAAGGAATTAAGTGTGCTCTGTCTATATTAAGTCGTGAATTACATAAGTCGTATATGGATGAATGTTTACAACAAATCCCATACCTTTAGGTGAATTTTGGAATTATACAAGTGTGGATATATACGAATAACATTATATCTCATTGGGTAAGATGTGACAGATTACAGTTGTGTTTTATTTTAGCAAGGGAAATTATGAAGAGTAATGATTTACAAATGTTTAGTAATTCTTTTGGTTTTATATTCATGCACTTGTGCGCTAATTGTATGTGCAAATTACACCGCTTTTAATCAACAGTGATTGGTAAACGTTGTTTTAAACGTTTGTGAATATTGTACGATCCCCAAGCCTTGATAAAGATTATTGCAATTGAAACACGTCGACGGATGGGGAATAGACACATTGAGGACGTTTCACTTCTCCCTAACATACGTGGACAGCGAGTGCCAGCTGACCTGAATACTATCTTGGGGTTATTAATATTTCCAAGCGTAGAACATGAGGATTAGAGTAAGAGTCCACTCTCATATGTGCTGCTGGATTTTAGAGTAAATTATTTGTACCCCTAAATGTGCAGTTTAGATTTTAAACAAATGTTAAAAAAGTTAATGCACTATTAGCATTATTCTTTGCTTTATATATGGAACAGATGATTGAAGTTTATTAGAATCCTACATTCCAAAATCAAGAAGATGCACCTGATATGATACAAGACGTCTGTTCCAAAACAGCATAGAATAAGTGCACTCACAGTGGGAGTTTAAGGGATTCAAGTGGTGTTCCATTTTTATGATTCACGGGTGATTATCTCATCACAATTATTATTGGTGTAAGAGTAAGAGGCATTGTTTATATATGAAATTTAACAATGTTGCACTATGATGTGTTTTTTCGTGTTTCTTTTTTATATACACAATTTTTGAGAGTGAATACTGAAGGATTTGAAAACTGACTGTTTGGAATCTATGACATCACTCTTCATGTCACTTATCAATAGAATTGTAAGACAAATGGACTTTTAGAACCAATTTTACATTTGAAGCTGATTTTGAAAGTGTTATATAGGAAGTACACTCATTTGGATGAATGTTATTAATAGGATATATCAATAGATACATAGGAGTTAAATGGCTGTGGCACTCATGGAGTTAACGTTTTTCCTTTCCTAAAGGATTCAGCAGTAAATTACACTGACCAGTAGGGGTGGGGATTATCACAACTAAATAATACTGGCTCTCAAAGCCTCACCCCTGTTCGAATCACATGCGTAAGAAGGTCACTGAAATGAACTGACGTCTGAGTATTCCCCTCACACAACACCCTGCCTAAACTGGCCATTAGGCTCCAAAGATTGTGACCTGCATTCTTGCTATAATCACCAATCCTGACAAGTAATATTTGACGAGAGTCTAGAAACCATTAAAAATATAGAGTGTGGCTCACCCCAACCATGTTACAAATGGCCTGAGTCACACTTACAGACAGGGCCACCATCAGGTGGGTACGGCCAGTACTGCTAAGAGGGGAGAGGACAGACCTCTCCGTCTGTCTGGGCTCCCTGGATAGTCCGGGCCTCTCAGTCTGACCGACCGTGCTGCCCCTACTTCTCCGCGATGCTGCAGTTCCATCTCCCAGGCTCTGATAGCCTGGGAGCGCGGCGTGGTGACGTCATCACTGTGTGCCGCACTCCAAGTGTATCAGTGACCGGGAGCTGCAGTATTGCGGAGGAGAAGGTAAGTTAATTAGGTATTCATTTTATGGGAGAGGGGCAGAAAGAAGAGGGGGCATTAACCACGGGGGTGGGGGAGAAGGGGACATTAACTGTGGGGGGGGGGGCATTAACTTATTGGGTGAGAAAGTGACATTAACTGTGATTGGGGGGGCATTAACTGTGAGTGGGGGGCAATAACTGTGACTGGGAGGGAAATGGACATTAACTGTGATTGCGAGGGCATTAGCTGTGATTGGGAGGGAGAAAGGGACATTAACTGATTGGGGGGCATTAACTGTGATTGGGGGTGGCATTAACTGTGATTGGGGGGGAGAGGGGGACATTCACTGTGAATGCGGGGAGAGGAGACGGAGACATTTACTGTGATTAGGGAGTGGGGGGAAGGTACTGTGATGAGGCAAAGGGGGCGCATGTATGGCGAAGAGGGAGGGGGGCACATGTATAGGGAGGGGGCCCTGCCAGATTAATTAGTACTGGGCTCCACAGTTTCTGATGGCAGCCCTGCTTACAGAAGGGTTAATGTCTGGCACTGCAGTGCCAAAAGGGTTAGGTCCCGCTGCGATGAGACAAGTGCAGAATGTGTTTTTATTTAAATATAAAAGTATTTTAATTTGTATATATAATAAATGAAAATGTATTTTACCTCTCTAATCCGTTTGCCTACTGTCCTGTGTTGAACCCAGATTCTTAAGTCAAAGCTCTGCCTGCAACCCGAAGTACTGATCCAATTAAGCAGTCAGGAAGAACTAACCACAGTCACAAACAAAGGTGCTGCTGCAGCTAAACCCAACACCCAGACATAAGCTCTTTCAGGTGTCGGAGACAGAGCATGGTGGTGGCAGCAATTGCTCTCATACACATAGAGTGCAGATAGCATTTACAGTCAGTGAGTATCTTATATTCGAGAACAGTAAGAATGGACAGTAACAGCAGTTATTATATGGTAAGAGGGAACCCCGAATAAGACCTAGACAAATAAATATACAGGATGGCAGAGTAAGCCCATCCAGTCACAGATTTCTGGTGGCAGCAATAGGATAATCCCAGTCGGCTTTTCGAAAACCAGTTCAGGAGAGCAGAGTTGCTCAGGAAAACTGGTGCACAGGTGAATATACAGGATGGCCAATTATAGAGTGATATTCAAAAGGAGATCATTACTTCCTAGATAAAGGTAGAGATGTTGAGATCCCGTTTTCAGTGAGAGGCAAGATGACAAAGGCATTTGTGACCAGATGGGCTTACTTCACCACCTGGTCTGTATGATGGAGAAGATGAAGGGATGTTCATGCTGCACAGTTTATCTGGGTTATTTTCTCACTGTCAGTAACAGACTGTTACTGACCACTCCTACTGGTGTCACCTTGCCATCAGACACTCGCTGACTGTGAATGCCAACTGCACAATAGTTGTAGGAGAATCTTGCTGCCACCATTAGGCTCCTTCATGGTACATAGAACCGCTTACTTCTGAATAGCAGCTATAGTTGCTACAGATATAGAGAAGATAGAGGATAAGCGCTGATTCAGCTGGAAAAATAGTTTAATATACAAATTAGAGCCTAAAAGGCTTAAACTTAAAAGCAACACCACTGACTAGCATGCATACATAGGTTATTCATTCAAATAGAATAGAAGCACAGACATATTGTTCCTAATACTTATTAAATAAACTGGTGCACCAGTATGTATGAGGTTAACCTGTGTCTACCGATATTAATACATTCCAAATAGGTATAAACCAAACTGCGGTCCGAACCAATCAGATATCAATTAACAGACCGGTAAAAAAGCATACCAAAAATTCTATACAAGATAAGGTATCATAGGACTGTAGAATCATTGGGCATAACATGTAAAAAAATGTCCATGTATAATAAAGCACAAATGCAAGCACAATCAGATAGAAGCATTAATGCAGCTCAAGCATTAATGAGTATATTGTGTGGTCAGCCAGAGTACACGGAACTTTCTCTTGATTAAGTACTGATGTGTAAATAGAGGCGACAGTTACCAGTGTGTGATGGCACACAAACAAATCAGTTAATAGTCAGCGATTTAGGCATGCAGCCATTCACCATTAAGCATTCAAATTCCTGGTTAGAAAACCTCCATGGAACTAAGCCTGTTTATCCGGTACTTCAATGCAGTAGCCGCCTGACTTCAATCAAGCGTTGTAATGAGCCGACCGTAGTAATCTAGACGCAAAAGCCATATAGGCATAACCTTAAGAGTCTCAAACAATTGGACGTGCTTGTATCAAATTGAACATGAACATGAATTCACTTAGCTCATATGATCTTCAATGGTCCTCCGTAGTTTGCAGCTTGATATAAAGCATTCACTAGCTCCGTAGAAACAGGAGACAAATAGTTCGACCGTCCGGCACACAGTACCCCGGGGTAAGGGAGGCGGGGTTAGCTAGTCAGCTGATGGAAAGCAACCAATCCTGACGCGTTTCTCCGGACAGTCCGGTTTCATCAGAGGAATGGTGATTGTTTCAAAAGCATGTTAATTTATAGTCAAATCGGGTCACATGACCAGGAATAGTATAATGAAGAGATGGTGATTCAGATTGTCCTTGTATACACATGGCTCAAAAGCCGAGCCAGCAAAACGCTATCAATCAGAAATGAATGAACCAATTAAAGGTCGAGAGCATATACGTGTATGTATGTATATATAAACATACAACTTCATTCAAAATGCCCGAATCCCTACAAGCACTGAACTTAAGCAACCTAAAACATGGTATTAGATAAATTAACAAATTACAACATATTAGATAAAAACACATATATAATATAAAACATAAGTTATTGGTTAAAACTAATTAATTGTCGCAAACCCATATAGCTAGGAATAGACCTACCAATACATAAATTAGACCAATGACTAGAACTCCATAATGGAAAGATAGGCAATAATATTAAAAGAGCAAAATAATTCTTGAAAAAGAGAGAGAAGAGAAATTAATAATAAAATCTATTCTTGAAAAATAATTATTTTGTTCTTTCAATATTATTGCCTATTTTAATATTAATTTCTCTTCTCTCTCTTTTTCAAGAATTATTTTGCTCTTTTAATATTATTGCCTATCTTTCCATTATGGAGTTCTAGACATTGGTCTAATTTATGTATTGGTAGGTCTATTCCTAGCTATATGAGTTTGCGACAATTAATTAGTTTTAACCAATAACTTATTTTTTATATGTGTTTTTATCGAATATGTTGTAATTTGTTAATTTATCTAATACCATGTTTTAGGTTGCTTAAGTTCAGTGCTTGTAGGGATTCGGGCATTTTGAATGAAGTTGTATGTTTATATATACATACATACACGTATATGCTCTTGACCTTTAATTGGTTCATTCATTTCTGATTGATAGTGTTTTGCTGGCTCGGCTATTGAGCCATGTGTATACAAGGACAATCTGAATCACCATCTCTTCATTATACTATTCCTGGTCATGTGACTCGATTTGACTATAAATTAACATGCTTTTGAAACAATCACCATTCCTCTGATGAAACCAGACTGTCCGGAAAAACGCGTCAGGATTTGGTTGCTTTCCATCAGCTGACTAGCTAACCCCGCCTCCCTTACCCCGGGGTGCTGTGTGCCGGACGGTCGGACTATTTGTCTCCTGTTTCTACGGAGCTAGTGAATGCTTTATATCAAGCTGCAAACTACGGAGGACCATTGAAGATCATATGAGCTAAGTGAATTCATGTTCATGTTCAATTTGATACAAGCACGTCCAATTGTTTGAGACTCTTAAGGTTATGCCTATATGGCTTTTGCCGTCTAGATTACTATGGTCGGCTCATTACAACGCTTGATTGAAGTTAGGCGGCTACTGCATTCAAGTACCGGATAAACAGGCTTAATTCCATGGAGGTTTTCTAACCAGGAATTTGAATGCTTAATGGTGAATGGCTGCATGCCTAAATCGCTGACTATTAACTGATTTGTTTGTGTGCCATCACACACTGGTAACTGTCGCCTCTATTTACACATCAGTACTTAATCAAGAGAAAGTTCCGTGTACTCTGGCTGACCACACAATATACTCATTAATGCTTGAGCTGCATTAATGCTTCTATCTGATTGTGCTTGCATTTGTGCTTTATTATACATGGACATTTTTTCACATGTTATGCCCAATGATTCTACAGTCCTATGATACCTTATCTTGTATAGAATTTTTGGTATGCTTTTTTACCCGTCTGTTTATTGATATCTGATTGGTTCGGACCACAGTTTGGTTTATACCTATTTGGAATGTATTAATATCGGTAGACACAGGTTAACCTCATACATACTGGTGCACCAGTTTATTTAATAAGTATTAGGAACAATATGTCTGTGCTTCTATTATATTTGAATGAATAACCTATGTATGCATGCTAGTCAGTGGTGTTGCTTTTAAGTTTAAGCCTTTTAGGCTCTAATTTGTATATTAAACTATTTTTCCAGCTGAATCAGCGCTTATCCTCTATCTTCTCTATATCTATATTATCGAGTTAGAAACAGATATCTAACTAGAGGTAGCAGCGGTCAACTGTATTCAACATTATACATGTAGATTACTTAGCGCCCACTATTGCTTTTATTTTCTATAGTTGCTACAGTACCCTTTTGCTATCGGTTGGCTGGTACCTTCTGACCACTTACTATGGATCAGGACTGCAAGGTAGCTGGCAGAGCGTTAACAGAGACACAAGGTTCAAAACAGGACAGTCAGGGAGTGGAGTGCAAGCTCTTCTCTGTTGGTCACAGGATACAGCAAGCAAAAGGCATCACGCAGAATCTTCAAGGAGCAAAATTAATTGCACAAAGGTCCCTACAGTAGAAATATAAAATACAGCTCTTTATATACGGTTTTTGACGCATATGTTGGAAGGGGTAATCCAGCCCTCTACCCATATCTGGAACCACAACATCTAAGATATTACATACAATATTTAGTATCAGTATGCAATATATTCTCTAAATTTGCATTTAACACAATTTAAACTTAACAAAATTCACATCAAACTGTGATTTACTACATTAGTAGCTGTTACATTATTTAGATAGCTTCCCTATCTCTCTAAGACACAGGATGAAAGGCTAACAACCCCCTCTTTTGCATTCAAGCTAAAAAGATGTGTTTGTCAGTAAGATGAAAAAGCTTAAATAGCATGGAACTTCCTTTGGAAACGTTACAAAAAAAAATTCCTCCAACACAGAATCTGTCTCGGAAGTCAATATATTTCCAATACAAATATCAGTACAATGATATACAGCGACACACTGTGCCACTAATAGAAATAACTCATTGTATAAATTTATTTCAAAGAGAGCCACCGGTCTGAGGTTATGCAGACCCATCCACAGCAAGCTGCGATGCATTGTGTTTTCTGACAACATTAACTTTTTCAGCAACTTGCACTAAAGTAGCTCTTCTGTGGAATTGTACAAGACAGGCAAGCCATCGCTCTTATGTGCATCAATAAGCCTTGGGCGCTATGGCCGGATCACATAGAAATAAATTTGTAGATGTTTATTTTAATTAGCAGTGCTGTGCACAGCTGTATATCATTGCAAATGTACTGGTTTTTTAATAGTGTTTTTCTGTATAGGATGTTGTATTTCTGTATAAGATATGTATTATGCCAGGTTAGAGAAAATCTGTTTTGCTGAAAGCAGTCTTTTTATCGCAGAAGTGACAAACACATGCTTTAACCTGAATGCATCAAGGAGATGCAGGGCATGCTGGGAAACACAGCATGCTAAAAAGCATCCTGAAGCTCAAAAAGCTCCAGAAGCAGCAGGCTAGGGACTACTGCCCCATGGTCTTATCACTCTCCATCTGGTACTCTTTTCGGACAGAGAGGAGAGCCAGATCCTAAGGCACATTCCTGGGAAATATTTTCCAGGCTTGAGATTTAAAGGTAAAGCTACCACCCTAGACATTGTGGCACCAGGGGTGGAGAGGAGGCTGAGCCCCCCTCTCCCTGGCAGTTCGTGGGCAGGGAGGGGGAGGATAAACTTTCACCTGCCACTAGCAACAAGGTTAGAGGTGTGAAACCCTGCCTGGCTGATGCACAAATAGTTCCATGATTAAGCCTGGACTAGTTAATGGGGCAACAGGCTATATTACTTGCTGCCAGGTTATGTCGTTGTAGAAAACAACCTGTACTGTCAATGTAAACAGATATTCCATCTGTACTTCTGGATGATCACTAGTACCTCTAACTGGTGTGTAACAGTCCTTTACAAAGAACCCTTGAGCAATAAACATCTCTGTTTGAAGATTTTGCCTGACGTCTACTGCCTGCTGTATCCTGTGACCAACAGATAATAGCTTATACTCTAATCAGTTCCTTGGCTGAACTCTCGGTCCGTGTCAACGTTCTGCCCGCTACCCAGTAGTCCTGAACCATAGTATGCAGTATGAAATTACCAGCTAGCCCACAGCAAAGAGAAGCTGCAGCAGCTACACCAACTACACAGAAGTAAGCGGTCCAAGGGTGCAGGTGCCTTGTGGTGGCAGCACATTCCTCAACCAACTATTGCGCAGCTGGCATTCACAGTTAGTGAGTGTTTGGTGACAGATGACAGCAGTAGGAGTTGTCAGTAATAGTCGATTACTGACTATGAGAAAACAACCCAGATAAACAGTGAGAGGGACCTTACCCATAGACCACCCACAAATCCAGCTAGCAAAGTACGCCCATCCAGTCACAAAAATGATTCTCAAAGTTAGTTTAGCAGGTGTAAATAGACAGAACAAGGAGCAGCCAGGCCCAGTGCTACCATTAGATAGCCGCCTAGAGTGACTGGCTTTTAGGGGCACCACTGAGGGCTGGTGCCAGACATTTTTCTGGGTTGCATGGTTTGGAGCACTGTGTTAATAGATCTACACAGAGTGTACAGAGCATGGGAAAGCATGGAGTGCATGACCGTCCCTGTGTAGCTTCCCCCTCTCCAGACCACAGGGCATGCTGTGTGGAGATGTGATCAGCAACAGATTAGTGGGGATTGTGACTGGATCATTTATGGTATAAATGTATTTAAAGGGAATAGCGCAGGGCGCTTATTTATATAATGGCAAACACACTTATTTTTGATATTGTGTATATTTTGGTAAAGGAAATCTTTATTTCTGAGACCAGGGAAGAAATTCGTTTGTTTTAATGTTGCTAAAGGAAATGCATGATTTCTGAGGAATATATCTGATACAATAAGCTCTTGTGGAGGAAGTCTTTTGTGTATCGTGATGTGGGGAAATTACTTGTTTGGGGTTTTGTGACATTCTTTGGGAATGTGTATTCTACAGCTGTATGAAGAAAGGACCCATGTTAATCTCATGTTAATTAGACCTTTTGATGTTTGAGGGTCCAGCACCTGAAGGCACAGGAAGCTTTAATTAAGACTTACAACTATATTCCCTCTGTCTAAAAACAAGATGCAGGAAATCACAGCACGTTTTAGAATATCACAGATAAATGTAAATATTGTTAGCTTTGCATTGCATGTAAATCCATGTTTGGGTAAACAAATTGCATCCTGATTCTAAAAATAGCTCACACCTCAAAGGGGCTGGCTTACCCTATGAAACTATGTTCAAATCTGCATAAAAAACACTGATTTGTATTGAAAATTGTTTATCTTGTTCCATCTGACCTGCTCCCCAGTACCTTCAACCAGGGTAAGCAAATAAACATCACTTGCTTCAAAGAACTGCTTGGAAACTTCTCTATTCTTGTGACCTACAGATTAGGCCAAAAGTATATTCCATTCCCGGCTGTTTCTGAGGTTTGGACCCAGCATCCAGTATCACTGCTCTGCCCGCTACCCAGCAACTCTGGCCAGTGTGATAGGCCAGGGGGGATTCATACACAGCAACCTTGATCTATAGGAAGAGGTCAGGAGTACCAGCCCAGGTACACCAGTAACGGGGTATATTAGCAGCGTCAGTTATCCAGAAGAAACCCAGTTCTGGATGTCAGTAAAAGAGTCCAGTGGTGGCAGCATTTGTAAGCCCCTGCTACTGCAGTGAGAGGACGCATTTTGGAGAACGAAAATGAACAGTGACAAAGTAAGCCCAGCCGGTTTCTAGCAACAACAGACAGGGTGGCACAGGCGGTCCATCCTGTCACAATTCAACCACCAATTGACATAATTGGTGGTTGAAGCTTTGCCTAGGGTGCCAAGAATCCTTGCACCGGATCTGGGGGTAAGAGAGGGAGCGGACAGAAGCAAGTGATGAGATACAAAGGAGAGCAGGTGGGTTGTGAGTGAGGGGGATACCTGCAATAAAGTTAGAGTGTGGACAGACAAAGAAAACAGAAAAGGGAAAGAAGAAATAAACACTTAATGAAGAGGTGAAAAAAGGAGATACATTAGGTAACATGTGTGATAATAAAGGAACAAGTGCATACACAAAGAATTTCTAAACAAGCGCTTTACTACCCACTGCAGCTAGATATAACCAAACTCCAAAATACACCAATTGTGAAAAGTGAATCTAAATAATCTATCATGGGATAGACTAGCGCTGTTTATCTCTCATTTAAACATTTATGTGCAAAAAATGTGTACAAAGTGATCAGCAAAAAATATATACTTATATTCGGATATAATGAATCCACACTTTACTCCATCGATGAATCCAATAATCAAACATATAAGAAAATAAACAAATGTAGTGTAATACTATCAAAACTGTGCACAATATATTAACAATAAATATATAAAATATATAATTTTTCAATGTATAATTTTCCAATAGTGCCGCTAAATTTTCAGAGGATCTCTTCCCCCTTCTGTGAATGCACTCACAATGTGAATATAAATACAAGCACCTTCATATAGTAGCAAGATCTCTCAATTTAATCCAGGCCCCTTCGGTATTGCACTTACAAAGATATTTCTTGAGAATAAGCATCTATGGGGCATATTCAATTCTCTGCGGAAACGCGAAAGTCTTGCGGTCCGCGCACGATTACCGTTATTACGGTAATCGTGCGCGGAAAAAACGCTAATACGGTAATTTTCTCGTTGGAGTTCAGCTCGCAGCTCAATGAGCCGAGAGCTGAAATCCAGCTAACTATTACCATATTAACGGTAATAGTTTTTCCTCGGCGCGGAAAAAAAAGAATTGAATATGCCCCTAAATGGTTTCCTAATGCATTAGCTACCAAGACGTTTCTTTCCCAGATATTAAATGGATTTTTTAATTCATTAAGTATAAGAAAAATGGGGAATTCCAGTAGATCAAAAGTATAACAAAATTTAAATAAAATATAATTAATCCAAACCTTTTAAAATATATAAATGATTCCAGGTACTCCTATCAGACATATGTAAGCATAATCGCAAACGATCACCAATGTAATGAAATAAACAATAATTAAAATATATATATATATATATATATATATATATATATATATATATATATATATGTATGTATGCATATATGTGTGTGTGTATGTATATATATATATATATATATATATATATATATATATATATATATATATATATATATATATATATATTATACACATACATACATTCATACTCAGGCTCGGTTCCCTGAGAGCTGAACACACCCGAACTTAGCATATCCGAGTACCTAGCTGAGGATTTTGCGCTTTTTCGAAATGGAAAACGAGGCAAAACGTCATCGCTAAGTTGTCGAATCTCGGGAGTTTTGAAATCTATAAGTACCGCCCTCCACGGTGATCTAGCGCCATTTCACAGAGGGACAAAGAAGGGGTAGCACAATTTGTAGAGCAGTTGGGCAGCAACATAGATAGAATTGAAAAAGAAGAGGGTAGCAGTGTTCAACAAAGTCTACAGTGACATTCAGGAGAGCTCCATTGCTAATTGTCATTGCTGAAATATACAAATACTAGTGCTGGCAGGCGTAGTGTAACTCTGCAGTCACATTCTACTGTGTTATATAGGATACACACAAAGAGGAGAGCTCCACTGAAAAATTGCCAATTAAAATTTCTGAAATAGAAACTATAGGGCTGGCTTGGTCTAAATCTGTAGTTGCATTTTACTGTACCATAGCTCACTCAGAAACAGGAGATGTGGCAGCGTTCAGTGCTGAAACAGAAATTGTAATAATTGGGGTGTCAGTGTTCTTAAAAGTCTCCAGTGACATTCTACTCTGCCATAGCTCATACAGAAATAGGAGGGGTGACATTGTTGTTGTCACTCTCCAGTCTCAGTCATGATGATACTAATCCCTCTACCTCATGTGCTAAAGCCTATGTTCAAGTGCATAGTGGTTTTAAGCCAGGGAAACAAAAATGTAAATTAAAAGCTTGTACCTTTTTAAAGAAAAAAAAGCCTCTCTAATAAAGGTGAAAGTTTACTGTTGAAAAACATAAAATTGCCAAGATGCCATTCTACCCAAAATATTACCAAGCACACTAGCATCAGGTAGCTCCTTCTCTTAGCTGGATATCAGCACCTGCAATCTACACGGCCATCATATTCGCCCTCATCATTGTATATATCTCCAACAATACTAATTCATCCCCGCTGGAATCCACCATCACAGAACTCTGTGTACTTTGATGTAATTGCCGATAATGGCCTTCCTCATAGAATTTGTAGTTCATTTTATGGCAGAGCTGTCATGATTTTTGGGCAATTCTTTTAGACCAGCCCAAATGTCAAACTGTTGTGCTGATTCATCTGCATCACCACTGGGTCTCTTGGGAAAACTTAGTGTTTCCTAGAAGCAGTTGGCAGAGAAACTGAAGGTGGAGACGTCGTTGTGTCATGTACCACTTGAGCCGTCAGCCTGCTGACCAGTAGCTCATTGCATCTCTTGTGATCTGGGACAGTGGGAAATAAAGACATAGCCCTTAACCCTAGGATCAACAGTTGGCAAAATGTGAGCCAATTTCAAGATGTTGATAATTCTTTGATCTTGGCAAAGCAAATTAAATACTTAATCTACAATTACAATATAGTTAGCAGATTTGCTTTGTTTCATTTCCTCCTTCAATTTCTCTAGCTGCTTCTCAAAAAGTCTCATTACGGGAATCACTTGACTCAAGCGAACAGTGTATGCACTCTCTTCACAAGTGACTACTTCGCTTGACTAAAGTACATTGCCCCTCAAATTCATTCTTCTTGCAGCTGTTCCATTCTCCTACATTCTGTTGCACAATCCCAAAAATGACCCTAATTATTGGGGACACAGACAGCATCTCCTGCATGTCATTGTCATTTTTTAAAAATTTCTGTACCAAGTTGATTCTGTGAGCAAAACAGGAAATGTGATGGAATTCCCCACACTGTAATGCTCTACCAATACTGGTGGAGTTAGCAGAAATCACATATCCTCAGGAGACTCCAAGCAGGATAAGCCATGTTGCAATGACATCCCTTAGTTTTTTCAAACAGGTGGTCAGTGGTATTACCTCTGTCCTACGCCTTGTCTCGTCTCTGATAACCACCTCTCACTCCCACCTTCAAGACTTCTCCTGTGCTGCTCCCCACTTATGGAATTCCCTACCACGCTCAATCAGACTTTCCCACAGCCCACAATCTTTAGATGCTCTTTGAAAACCCATCTCTTTTTTAGATATGACCTTATCCTCGATAACATTATTTGCATTAATGCACCCTCACAACAATCCCAATCTCCACTCTGAGCCACACTCGCTCCTCTTGTTTCAGCTGTGCCCTCTTCCCTTTAAAATGTAAGCTCTCTAATGAGCAGGGTCCTCCATACCCTATGTTTTCATGTCTCCTTTCATTTCGCCTGGCTTGTCTGTGCTTGTTTTACATATGTATTGTTTTATGTATGTCCTCGTCATCCCTACAGTATGGGGCTGTGGAGCACCGTGGTGTCTTACAAATCTACGATAATAAAATGATAATAATAATAATAATAATGCCTCTTAGTGAAGCAGATGATACACAGGGAAGCCTGCCTTAGAAAAATGTGACGTACTTGGGTACATGCTGCTGCTGTTCCTGCTGGTGAAGGCAAATCACCAACGCAGTGGGCTGTCAGAGTCATATAATCTTGCCCAGTTCCGCTTGTCCACATAACTGTGGTTAAGTGTACAGTGGGTAGAATGGCATTTTGTAGACCAATAATTACATTTTTATGAACATTCTGGTAGAGGTGAGGAATAGCTTTTCAAGTAAAATGGTGATGTGATGGAATTTGGTAATGGGGACACAAGACCTCAAGTAATTGTCTAACAGCAGCTACATTAATAGTGGATATTGGACACAGATCTAATACTAGAATAGTCGCTATGGCGTCTGTGATCCGCTTTGCGACTGGGTGACAGCTTTCAATCTTGCTAAGGATTGTTTAACAGTCAATTGTTGTAAACTACTAGTAGTCTTCTTCTTGGTCTGCTTCTGGGTTGAATACACATTATATATATATATATATATATATATATATATATATATATATATATATACACACATATATATGTGTGTGTGTATATTTATATATATATATATATATATATATATACACACATACACACTATTGTAACAAAAGGAGGCATTTAGATGGCAATATGCAGAGAAAGCAGGGAAGTAAAGTAAAACATTTGTGCAGCAATGCACCTATATTGAATGTAAAGACCTATGTATAAAAAACAATAGTTTAAGTTTGGTTAACTTACATGCAGAGAAATCCTTCCTCTCAGCAAACAGACAGGGTGTGTCTCTTTAGTGCAAAACAGAGCCAGTGATGGGGCGTTTCCTTATAAAGAGAAGGTGGGTATGTCACCTGTCCATCAAGCTAAGGCTGGGGGAGGAGTATCAGGTATAAAAGCTTGTTTGTATCATTTGTGCAGGAAGATCACCGCTGGGGAAGCTGGCTGGTCTTGAGAGAGCTGAGCTATGTCTAGCTAGCATTTAGGGTCTCCAAGTATTGCTGTGAAATCTGTACGGTGTCAAAACATTTACCATCCTGACAATAAAACTACATAAAAAGGAAGATGTTGTTCGCGTGTGCTTCAGCAGTAGCAGGCTCTTGCCACAAGTGGTGTCAGGAGTGGGATACTCCGGGAAGCAAGTTTCTGCTACCCAACCCGCGCAGATGTCAACATGGAGTAAGTACTGAGAACCCTTGTGAATGTGGCCGCTGCGAAGCAACAGCAGCAAGCTCAGATGGTACGAGTTGCCGAGGCACAGGTGGAAAACACAAGGCTCTTAAGAGAAGAGTTAAGCCAGGTGAGACATGACAGAAATAAACCACCTGGTCCTGTTCTCCAGAAAATGTCGCCAGGTGATGACATAGAAGCATATCTGGTGTCCTTTGAGGGACTTGTAAAAAGGGCAAAATGGCCTCCTAAAGATTGGGCTGAGAGGCTGGCGCCATATCTGACTGGTGAAGCTCAGCGAGCGTATATGGATCTAGATGAGGAACGGGCCTCTGATTATTTGTGCCTAAAGTCTGAGATTTTGGCTCGCATTGGAGTTTCCGGGCCAAGACGAGTCAAGCGCTATCACCAATGGCGCTATGATAAAGAAAAACCGGTCAGAGCGCAAGTGGCTGAGCTTTCTAAAATTTTAAAGAAATGGCTGCAGCCTGAGGAGAATTCGCCTTCTCGGATTATTGAAGTTTTGGCGAAAGATCACTGCATCCGGGGGCTGAACCGTGATTTGCAAAGGTGGGTTCTGCAATTAGACCCACAAACTTATGAAGAGCTTGCCACTGTGGTAGAAAGGTTTTGTGCGCTACAGCAAATTACTAAAGAACCTGCATTTGTGCCAAAGCCGCTGCCACGCCAAAAGCCAGGTTTGATAATCCTTGCTACGGACAGAGGGCAAGGTGCAAAGCCGTCTAATCTAAAGTGTTTTGAATGTGGTGAGCCAGGCCACTTTAAGGCAGAGTGTCCTAAACTACCGGAACCCATAGACTGTTCCGTGGCACATATTGGGCCTGCTTTTCCAAGCTGTTTTACCATGAGTCCCACATCAGGAAGTCCTTCTTTGTTCCGGGTGACTGTGCTAATCAACCAGAACCTTGTTCTGGCCTTGGTTGACTTGGGGAGTGAACTCTCATTGGTTTCCAGCTCTGCCTTACCCGAAACCATAACTTCTCGGTTGCCGAACGTGAAGGTTCTTTGCGTACATGGCACGACAGAGGAGCATGAAAGAACAATACTACCAGTCACACTCAAAGACAAAACTGTTATGGTGGTAGCTGCCATAGCACCTAAAGATCCACAACATCTGGACATCGATCTTTGGGAACCGCCAAACCGGAATGCCATCCTGGGAGTCACAGCAGGAGTTCCACAAAAGCATCCACATGCGGGGAAACATGGACAGTCCAAACTAGCATTGGTCGGTGATGTCGCAGATGAGCCCACCCCGCCTGTCAGTGAGGATACGGACTGGTCCGCAATACCAATTTTGTTTCCTCTGCAGGACTTTGCTCAAGACCAACTTAATGATGCCACTTTGGAACATGCCTTTAAAAGTGTGACTGAGGTAAATGGGGTAGCGAAAGCCGCCCAGGTATACCATATTTTATTGTTAAAAATAATAATTTTCTGTATAGAGTGGCTAATGTGCAAGGGGAAAAAGTAGAACAATTAATGGTTCCTCAGGTCCATGTAACCCTAGTGTTAAAAGCAGCACACACACATGTCTGTGGGGGACACCTAGGGGAGGATAAAACAGGGTAACGAGTTCTGCTTAGGTTTTACTGGCCCGGGGTACACATGGCAGTGAAAAAGTATTGCTGGTCCTGTCCCATTTGTCAGAGAACCTGTCCCAAACCCATGTACAGGGCACCTCTCATTCCAATACCAATAGTACAAGTTCCCTTTGAACGGATAGCTATGGACCTTGTGGGGCCACTGGAAAAATCTGCATGTGGGCACCAATATATACTCGTAGTGCTTGACTATGCAACCAGGTATCCAGAGGCAATTCCCCTACGAAACATAAAGTCCAGCACCATAGCTAGAGAACTTGTATTGATGTTTACACACTTGGGAATACCCAAAGAAATTCTCACAGATCAGGGTACTCCATTCATGTCTAAACTGATGAAGGACATGTGCCAGTTACTAGGGGTTAAGGCGCTTCACACCTCTGTATACCATACACAAACAGATGGCTTGGTGGAACGCTTTAACCGCACTTTAAAGCACATGCTCAGGAAAGCAGTGGCTCAAGAGAAAAAAGATTGGGACACTCTTATTCCCTATTTGATGTTTGCCATCCGTGAGGTACCTCAAGCTTCAACAGGGTTTAGTCCCTTTGAGTTATTGTTTGGTAGACAGCCCAGGGGTATCTTGGATATGTTAAAAGAAGGGTGGGAGCAGCAAGGTCCCAGGGAG
>NC_134408.1:70565420-70597920 GCF_038048845.1 Mixophyes fleayi
AACACACATTAAAAAGGGCCTTTGCGTCGGGAAGTAACGATCTTCCCCTGAGGAGGCCTGGGCTAGGCCCAAATGCATGACAAGAACCGTTTTAAGACCTTAAGTATCTTGATTTGACTAGAATGCATGAGTATCATGCACGGGTTAACTTGTGTGTGTATATATATATATATATATATATATATATATATACACACACACACATATATACATATATACACACATATATATATATATATATACACATATATATACCGTATATACTCGAGTATAAGCACATTTTTTGTGCTGAAAAAGCCCCCCTCGGCTTATACTCGAGTGATGCTTGGGGTGAGGTAGCTGAGCAGCATCCCTAGTGGGGAGAGAAGGTGCCGTACTTAGTGCAAGGCAGGCTGCAGCAGAGCGGGCAAGGTGGGTGGTGCAGGAAAAGCTGAGCACTCGCTCAGACGCTGCCCGGCATTAGACTGCGCATGCGCAGAAGTTCTCCCGGGTCCCGTTGCAGACTGCTGTTCCTGATCGTCTGCGTCTTGGGCTCCGGGTGCTGCCAGGAAAATGTCCACCTTTCACTGCAACTGCAGCTTCCAAAAGGTGAGTGCAGTGCCTGGGACACATCATCCTTTATTCCCCAAGCACGGAGCGCTTACTTATATGGGGGGGTTAACAAACTTTATTCACTCACACTTTTATTTGGATTCATACTTTTTGCAATTGAATACAGATAAGGGACTGCAATGTATGGATTTATTTACTCTAGAGATGGTTCTCTCTCAGTATAACTAAACTTAGGAAGACACTTTATAAAGGAATTACAGAACAATTCCTGTGTTCTCATAATAACGTCCCCTCTTTATGTATGATGTCCAGACACTATTAAGGGCAGAATTCTGTAAGCTGTCATGGAGGCATTTATCAGGTGTAGAGAACTTGTAGCACCTGTTGTACAAGTTTCAGCCTGTGGCAGCTGCTTATGGTCCAGAAGAACTGGAGAGCTGAAAGTTGCCCAAACCTGGAACATAGGCTACAGCTCATTGATTAGCAAATTGGCATAATAATGGTGTACCAGGTAGCCATTAGCCTAATGTGGTGCAATTTAGGTAAAGTTACACAGTATGAAAACATCTATAAAAAGTCATCAAAATGGAACTGTTAATTCTATTTTTATTTTTGAAATTTACCAGTAGCTGCTGCATTTCCCACCCTAGGCTTATACTCGAGTCAATACGTTTTCCCAGTTTTTTGAGGTAAAATTAGGTGCCTCGGCTTATATTCGGGTCGACTTATACTCGAGTATATACGGTATATACATATATACATACATACACACACACATACATACATACACACATATATACACATATATACACATATACATACATACATATATACACATATATATATATATATATATATATATATATATATACACACACACATACACACATTTTTATATATATATATATATATATATATATATATATATATATATATATATATATATATATATATATATATATATATCAAGCTACAATATTGTTTATTTCATATACATTGGTGATCGTTTCGATAATCATATCTATTGGTTATCTGACATCATGTGATCAGCCTTTTGCTGTATAAAACATTCTGAAATTCCACTTGTACTTACTTACCTTGAAAAAGACCAAATCGGGTGGAAATACGTCGGTGGAGTTATGTGAAATGGAAAAGATCTCTGGGATTCTCCTACATTTATGAACATCTGACTGTGTAAACTCGATTCAGTTGGTGCGGACCATTAAAGATCATTTTTGTTCTATGATTATGCTTACTTATGTCTGGTAGGAGTACTTGGAATCATTTATATATTTTAAAAGGTTTGGATTTTAATTATATTTTAATAAATTTTGTTATACTTTTTATTCTATTGGAATTCCCTTTTTTTTTTTTTTTTTTTAAATATATTTTATTCAAATATAAACGGTACAGTATATGTTTTAATAATACAACTCATAACAATGTTAACAACGAGAGGTTATAATGCCAGGAGAGTGTAAAACTCGGAACCACTACCGGGGCAGTGATCCACGAGGGTAATAACATATAGGCAGACGTGAATCAAAAGTATAATAGTTATGCAGTCTCCAGAGTACCATAAAGGGAAGGTGAAAACAGAGAGGAGGAGGGGAGAAGTGTGGGGGGTGGGGGGGCATGTTAGTAGAGGGAAGAATAGAGGAGAAGGAAGGGAAAGCAGTTCCTAGTGAGACTGAGCTCAAAAAGTTACTGAAATGTCTATGTTTTTGTTTTTTAAGAAGTGGAATGTGTAGCAGTGAAGTAATCCTGCCATCTATGCCAAGTGGAGAGTAATTTGAAAGGGCAATCATTAATTACACTAGTCATGTGCTCTAGGTTGTATAAATACCAAATGCTCTGAATTAATTCCGAAATAGGAGGGCTTTCTGACTGTTTCCATTTCCTGGCTATTAAGCATCTGGCTGCTGTCAGAATATGGCCCGGGAGTAACCACATAATTTTGTGGGTGTCAGGAGGTAGTCGAGGGTGGAGAAAATAAGATAGATGGAATGGGGATTTTAAATTAGTTATTTTGTGAATAAGGTCAGCTACCTCCTTGCAGAAGGGGATGATTTTTGGGCAGCTCCACCAGATAGGGGACAGGGAGCCACGCTGGCCACAGCTGCGCCAGCAGAGGTCAGAGGTTGTCGGATAGATTGTTTCCAATTTAGATGGGACTAAATACCAGCGGAATAAGAGTTTGCAAGAATTTTCCTTTATCTGCGTACAGATAGAGGATTTAGCAACTGCCTCACAAATCTCCGTCCACTCCTCTGGGTCCAAGGTCTCAGCCATCTCCTCCTCCCAGCGGAGCTCGTGAGCCTCCTTGTCAGGCAAATTGTGACTCATTAGTAGAGAAAAGAAAGTGGATATTAAGCCTTTAGAAGACGTTTTATTTTTACAAAAGGTTTCTAGGGGTGAGGGATTATGAGAAACACAAGGGTCTATTAAGGTAGAGAAAATGTGTCAAATTTGTAGATACTGGTAAAACATGGAGATCGAGAGGTGAAAACGCTTACGGAGATCAGCAAAGGTCGGAAAAAATCCCATTGGGACTATATCTGAAAGAGACAAAATATTCTGTTTTGTCTATTGAGAAAAGGATTTTGGGTTCACAGCTGGAGGGAAAGAGGGGTTATGCCACAGTGGGAACATTTGCTTGGGGTTGGCCAACAGTTTGAAAGTGCGGGTGCAATACTTCCATATTTCTAAGGAGAAGCGAACTGTTGGGGGGAGAGCGTGCAAAGGGGGTAGATCTTTAGGGTCTAGCCAAAATAAGATACCGTGGGATAGCATCTGAAGAAGGTCTGCCTCCATGTCAACCCAGAGCCTGGTCCGAGGGCGGGAGTGAGAAAGAACTGCTTGGGTGAGGTGAGACCCCAAGTAGTATTTGTGTAGACAGGGAAGACCTAGGCCACCATTTCGAGCATGAGGAAAGAGAACTTTGAGATGAACTCTCGGACGTCGGCCGGCCCATACAAATTGTGAGATGCTTGCCTGCAGATCTTGGAGAAAAAGTGATGGGACACGTACTGGTAGGGTCTGGAAGAGATAAAGAATCCTTGGCAGAATATTCATCTTAATTGAGGCCACTCTACCAATCCAAGAAATATACTTCGGGGACCAAGATTTGAGATCTCGCTTCAGGGTGGCTGCTAATGGGGGGAAATTGTCCAAAAAGACGATCGTAGGTTTTGGCGAGATTGACTCCTAAGTATTTAATATGATGTGGCTGCCAGTGAAATTTGAAGGTGTCCTGTAAGTGAGGTTGAGTGTTTGAAGGGAGGTTGAGGGCAAGAGCCTCAGTCTTGTCGGAGTTGATTTTAAAGTTCGAGAGGAGACCATATTCACTTATTTCTGCTAAAACAGATGGGACAGAGACATGAGGGTTTGTAAGGGTGAGAAGGACGTCGTCTGCGTACAAGGCGTACATATTAGAGTTGAGGCGAATTCTGGAGGCAAGAGGTTCCATCATTAGGGCAAAGAGGAGGGGAGATAGGGGGCATCCCTGTCTAGTGCCATTCCAAATTGGGAAAGCTGCTGAAGCACATCCATTGGCCAAAACCATTGCTGAGGGGTTGAAATAGAGGGAGGCAATTCCATTAAGAAAGGGGCCTTGTATATTCGCTGTTTTGAGGACCTCGTGCATGAAGGGCCATGAAACCCGGTCAAAGGCTATTTTAGCATCAAGCGCAAGTACCAGAGCCGGAGTCTTAAGCCTATTTGAAGCATGGATCAAATTAATGATTTTCCTAGTATTATTAGCAGCTTGGCGATTAGGAATGAACCCCATCTGGTCAGGGTGGACCAAGTAGGGGATCACATCGGCCAAACGATTTGCTAAAAAAGTTTTAGGTCTATATTTAATAATGATATTGGGCGATAACTTGAACAAAGACTAGACGTGCTGGCGCTATCAAACTTTCGGCCCTTAAAAATTGAGTTAAAGACAATTAAAAGCATGGGAGAGAGGACAGGGAGCAACGTTTTATAATATATAGCCGTGAGACCGTCCGGGCCTGGGGCAGATGCATTTCTTAGAGATTTAATTGTATATTTCAACTCGTCAGCGGAAATATCTTGACTGAGTGAAGAGGATTGCGACTCGCTAAGCGCGGGGAGACAACATGTATTTAAGAATGTTTGGATTCAAAGTCTGAGGTCTTTAGGGGGGGGGGGTGTCAGACTGCAGGTCACACAATTTGGAGTAGAATTTCTGGAAATGGTTAGCTATCTTCTGTGGGTCAAATAGCTTACTGGCGGAGGCATCTTGAATATGAATAATTCTGTTGCAAGTACGCTTGGCGCGTAAACTACGAGCCAGAAGAGCTTCCGCCTTGTTTCCTTTCTTGTAGAATCTTTGGCGGAGCCATTTCAGCGTGTTAGCCGCTTTTGTAGACAAAAGTTGTTGCAACTCAGCTTTTACAGCCAGAATTCTGAGGTAAGTTTTGCGTTTTGGGTAACGTTGATGCTTCTTGGTGAGAGAAACCAGCTCAGATTCGATATCCTGGATGCGTGCTGTATGGATTTTTTTCTGGGCTGATGACGCGTGTTGCGTTGTACATCTTCCGGGTGATGTGACAGTGGCTAACATGTAATGGATCCATTTACAGAAATACCCTAGAGAAATTGTCCAGTGCCCTCTTTTCACAGGATTGTACAGAGGAAAATCACAGTTTCCCACAGGAGTATCAGAGTGAAGATCTGACTAATATTAAGGTAGAAGACATAGAGGAAGAAGATGAGACGTATGTGAGGGGTGATCAGCAGTGTAAGGAGGAGGAAATCCCTACAGATATCAGCACAGCAGATGAGTGGAAAAGCAGGAATACCTCAGAGGAACATCTCCTTTTATCTTCATTTGGTGAAATAGAAGATAACATTATACAAGATTGGACAACTCTGGACATTATATTTCCTTACATTCCCTTTTTGCGGTTCATACCAATTGTCATTTCATATTTTAGTAGCTTGCAAGTGCACTCTAACCATATTTTCAATCACACTGAGTTTATAGTGTTTTTTACCATTATCATTGTTTTCGGCAGTGTCAATTGATGCATGTTAATTGTTTAACACATCTAAGCTGTCTCGTTCCGGCCGGAGCGTATTGTGGACCTATCCATATTAAATTGATATATCTTTCCTTTACAAGCGCCCAGAACCTGACTATTTTTATACGTAATAATTAAGAGGCCTCGGATAGTGGCTTTATGAGCCTCCCATAGGACAGAGTGCAAGACATCTGGGGAGAAGTTGAAGTCCTTGAACTCCTCAATTGCCTGCGACACTTTCTGTAAGTTTTCCGGTTTGGAGACAAGAGTGTCGTGCATGCGCCAGGACTGATTGGGGTGGACTGAGGGAAGGATGTCTACTTTGAGCGAAACTGCCACGTGATCTGACCAGGTAACTGGAATTATATCCGAAGAGCGCAAGGAAGGAGTGGAGGATTTGTCTGTGAAGATCATATCTATGCATGTATGAACGTTGTGAGGGACGGAAAAGTGTGTGTATGCACGAGCAGAAGAATTCAGAACACGCCAAGAATCATAGAGATCATACAGCTTAATTAGGGAGCAGAGATGACGAGAGTCTCTAGAGGTCCACAGAGAGGAGGGAGACGGCGAGAGCGATCAAGCTTGGCATCCAACGTGACATTAAAGTCTCCGCCCAAAATGATGTGTCCCTTGGCTGATTGAGAAAGTTTTGCGAAGAAGTCTGAAAAGAAGGATCCCTGTCCCACATTTGGAGCATAAAGCGTTGCTATGGTTATGGGCGTTTGGGAAATAGAGCCAATCAATATTGTAAATCTGCCTTGGTCATCTGCTATTGTGGAGTGTACATTTAAAGGAACTGACTGGTGGACTAGGATAGCAGTGCCACTAGTTTTACGTGGAAAGGTGGAATAAAATGCATGCGGAAAGGTTCTATTTGAGAGACTTGGGTGCGAGTGTGTAAAATGCGTTTCCTGAAGGAGGACTATGTGAGCCTTAAGGCGTTTTAATCCTTGAAGCGCCATGGTACGTTTCTGCGGGGCATTCAAACCGTTAACGTTTAAAGATATTATCTTGATAGTCATGGTGGATGTGGAAAAGGAAAGCTAAAAAAAGATGAGTCTGCAAGCTAGGCAAAGAAGGAAAAGCAGAAGAGGTGTTAGTATGAAGGGGTAGGGAGGGGTAGGAAAGGGACCAGATATGGGGGTTCCAGGCTCCGGTTTAGAAGAATGTGGATGACACATTCTGTGTGTCAGAGGAGTTTGTGGGGGTCGTGACTGGCAGCACAAGTGACAGTCGGGGACAGAGCAAACTAACAAAATTGTTAAGTTAGGAGGGGGGTGAGCGTAAAGAACCTTGGGGAAAGGATCGTAGACGGAGAGGGCCTTTTAAGGATGATGCCATGTCCAGGGGGAGGTCCCAGACCTAAATCCCGAAACTCCATCCGGACCATAGCATATCATTTGAGCTAAAATGAAAATGTATCAGATATATAATAATACAATGGTGGGAGAAACATCCAGAGAAATGGGCAACATAACAAAATAGATTAAAGACTATGTACAAGTGAGAGGGGTCTCCCGCCAGGCTTTGGAAACATGGAGTGTGTGTATGCTTTAAAGGTCAAGGATCTATATGGGGGGAAATCTGAAAAAAGAGTGGATACAGCGATAATGACATATTTTAAGTCAGTAGTGTCTAAGAGGAGACCTAACAACACCTCTAAAGTAGTGCACATCCCCAATGGCAATTATTGGGTAGTAAAAACCTAACTAGCAAAACCTTATCAAAATAGCATAAATTAGGGAGGACTCAATATGCACACATAATCTCCAGATAACACTATTGTAGAGAGCCATTAAGCAAAGATGATACCATAGACTGAACATAACATGAAACATCAACCCTGGGTTATTAGTAACAGTAATACCAGTGTGTGCCATCTGATAGAATCCTCTTAGATGAAAATACAGGCCTGAGAGAAAATCTGTGGAATTCCCTTTTTATTCATATACTCATATGAACTAAATAATCCATTTAATATCTGTGAAAGAAATGTCTTGGAAGATAATGCATTAAAAAATTATTTAGATGCTCATTCTCAAGACATAATAATAAGTGCAACACATAAGGGGCCTAGATTATATTCAGAGAAATTGTTACTATATGAAGATATCTTTATTTATATTCAAATTGTGAGTGCATTCACAGAAAGGGGAAGAGATCCTCTGAAAATTTAGCGGCACTATTGAAAAATTATACATTGAAAAATTATATATTTGATATATTTATTTATTGTTAATATATTGTGCACAGTTTTGATGGTATAACACTATATTTGTTTATTATTTTTATATGTTTGATTATTGGATTAATCGATGGAGCAAAGTGTGGATTCATTATTGCCGAATAAAAGTATTTATTTTTTGCTGATAACTTTGTACACATTTATTTGCACATAAATGTTTACATGAGAGATAAACAGCGCTAGGTTATTCCATAATAGATTATTTGATATTAAAGAAAGGCAATGTAACACAGGGGACATGGGGGAGAGGTGGAGAGAAACAGGGGGAGTGGGAAACACAGGACGAATAGCCTTACATCATGTACCAAAAACAACAACTATACATTAGTGTTAAAAAAACATCTAAATTTATTTTCACACTATCAAACTCCTTACAGCTTCTGGGATACTAGATGGTCTGCATGCCCCCTGCTAATCTCTTCCCATTTCCATACCAGCACTTCTAAATTCCCACGCCGATCACTGAATGAATATGTATGTATGTATGTATGTCATACTTGTCAACTCTCCCTGAATGTCAGGGAGACTCCCTGAAATAGGGGTGATCTCCCTCCCTCCCTGAAGAGTCTGGCATTCTCCCTGATGCTGAGCCAGTACAAGACATGGTTGGCTTCGCCATCTGTGGCATGATGACACAGTTCAGAAATTGTGTCCTATGTCCATGTATTGATGCCTATGGAGGTGGCCATTTTCATGGAGACCAAGATTTTAAAGACTGACAGGTAAGACAACATGACTTCAGCAATGGAGACAGAAATGTAAAAGACACTTCAGTCTCTAGAGATTCATTAGCTGCTTTTCTTTAACGCATAGTTACCTACTCTCCCGGAATGTCCGAGAGACTCCCGAATTTCTGGGAGAGCTCCCGGGCAACCTCTCGGTTCTCGCCCAGCAATAGATAAGTGGCGAGGGGGGGGAATTAATGACGCAATATTGCGTCATCTAAGCTCCACCAAAATGGGGGCGTGGCCAAAATGATGCAATTCGTCAAGCCCCGCCCCCACACACACACCTCCCCCCGGAATCTCCCTGACACCAACGAGGAAAAGTTGGCAAGTATGATGTATGTATGTATGTATGTATGTATGTATGAAATATGGTGCTGATTTAAAAGGTCAACTATGCCAATGTGCAAAATGAATTTAGTTGGTTTGCAATTTCATTTAATGTTCAGTAAAATATATTCACAAGTTATTATGCAACAGCAATCTTATGCTTTTGCTACATTAATATGAAAGGGAGAGGTTCTCTGGCAGAGCAAATATGACAACAGTTATAACATATATAGTCTCTAGTTACCAAATTATTACAAACTGCAGAATACTTGTTTGGTTTTACATTTGAGTTCACTTGTTCAGCAAGAAAATTTAGCAATGACCATCTTAATTGTAAAAATTATTCAATTAACATTCTACACATCATATTTACATTATAAATAGCCTTGCAACCATATCCTTGAGACGTCAGTTGCCCACTCACCGGATTTTTTCTCATCCAGCTATATTTTTTATTAAGCGTTAGTTCTCGAGGTAATCTGATGGATTCAGGTTTCAGACCATCCACAGCTGGGCTTGAGAGCACCTCCATTAACATTTGAGTGCTAGCAGCAAACAGGCTTTCAAGAGAAGGTTTAACATGGCAACTCTGTAAATCTAACAAGAGGAGAAAAACAATCCATAAAAGAAGCAAAATTATATTTACTGTTAATTTATTTTTCTCAAAATGCTCCACGGCAGTCTTAACAATGGGTTAGTCCCTTTCAGTCTTAAGTAGAGACAGAAAATAAATACAACCGCAGACAGTATATAGCAGCTCATCCTCTTCCCTGGCAACTTTGAGAAACTTCCCAAGCTGTTCCTGAAAAATGTGAAGAATTTACTTCCCAAACTGGGCATCAGAAAATTATTGCATAATCACACATCAGATAATGTCTGGTAAAGGTATGAATAGATGACCACCCCACAGCGTTGCAGAGATCCTGTGTTGAGGCTTGAGCCATATGTGCCCAAGAGGGTGCTGTTGCTCTAGTTAAGGGAGTTTTCAGAATTACTGGCACCTTACATCACTTTCTCTTATATGCATATGTAAAAACTTCTGTAATCCACTTGAATATGGTCTGTTTGGATGGGGCATACCCTGGGCCATACCCAGACACAAAGGATGGAAGTATAATCTTTTAATTAGTACAGAGGGAAGACACAATTTTAGATAAGAAAGCTGGATTAGTCGGCACCTCCTTATCCATTATAGACTTTCGTAAAAACCTACCTACCACCTTCAGTTCAAGCTACCCAATTGAAACCTTAGATATCAACATCTTGAGAAGTTGAGTTCTAAAGGTGTTACCAAGTCCTTTATACATCATCATTATTTATTTATATAGCGCCAACATATTCCGTAGCGCTTTACAATTGGGGACAAACATAATAAACAAACTGGGTAAAACAGACAAAGAGGTAAGAAGGCCCTGCTCGCAAGCTTACAATCTATGGGACAATGGGAGATTGACACATGAGGTTAAGTCTACATTTTGCATTTTGGCCCAGACAGACTGCAAAGGTAAAAGTGACTCATAAGCTAAATGATCCCATCACACAACAATGTTGGTCAGGGGGTAGTTGTCTTGTGTGAAATTGTGTAACAGGCTACAAGTAGAGAGGTTAAGAGGGTGGCTGAGGAATATTATAATCTTGTCTGAAGAGGTAGGTTTTCAGAGAACGCTTGAAAGTTTGTAGACCAGAGGAGAGTCTTACTGTGCGAGGGAGAGAATTCCATAGAGTGGGTGCAGCCCGAAAAAAGTCCTGTAACCGGGAATGGGAGGATGTAATGAGGGTGGATGAGAGACGCAGATCTTGTGTAGAACGGAGTTGCCGAGTTGGGAGATATTTTGAGACAGGAGAGGAGATGTATGTTGGTGCAGCTTTGTTGATGGCCTTGTAGGTTAGTAAAAGTATTTTATATTGGATTCGGTACAAAACAGGCAGCCAGTGTAGAGACATACAGAGTGATTCAACAGAGGAATAACGATTTGCAAGGAAAATCAGTCTTGCCGCAGCGTGCAAAATAGATTGTAGGGGATTGAGTCTGTTTTTGGGAAGACCAGTAAGGAGTGAATTGCAATAGTCAATGTGGGAGATGAAAAGTGCATGAATTAAGGTTTTTGCAGTGTCCTGCGTGATATATGTGCGAATTCTGGAAATGTTATTTAGATGTATGTAGCAGGATTTAGATATAGAGTCAATGTGGGGAACCTAGGCAGCGAGCTTGTGGGGTGGTGTGACTGGATCACTATTAAATAACTTTTGGTAAAAATGTATTTAAAGGAAATAGCGCAGGGCGCATATTTATGTAATTGCATTTGCACTTATTCTTATTTAGTGTAAGATAGGAAGTCGTTATCTCCGAGACCAAGAAAGAAATTTGTCTCTGTTTAACCTTGCTATAGGAAATGCCTATTTATGATGCATATAACTGATACAATAGGCCTTTGTGGATGGAGGTCTGGTGTATATTGGGATGTATTTAGTATGGAAGTGTCGTTGTTTAGGATTTGTATGGGCTTGTGGAAACCTGCAATTAGGACATGTGCAAGGGAGTCTGATAGCAGAAAGTGCTAACAAAGTTTTGTGATGAAGTGTCATGCCTGCTCTGGCCAAAGACCTCACCAGGAGGTCGTTACTGTGTGGACTGTGCCAGAGTGAATTTAATAGCTAAGTTTAAATTTTGTTAGCCTTGAAATGCATGTAAATTTTTGTTTCTGTCTGAATAGAGTATATCCTGTTTCTAAAAATAGACTATTTCTGAACTGTATAAAAGATGTGCTCTGTGAGCACATAGGGGTTCTTCTGACTTTATCTGACCTCACCACTGATACCTTAAATCAGTGGGACTGTCCTTGTCAGGACACTTGAGCAATAAACATCTTGCTTTAAAGACCTGCTTGGAATCATCTTCAATATTGCTGTTTTCCTGTGATCTACAGATTAGACCCTAAAATCTAATCCGTTCTCCGGCTGTCTCTGCGGTTTGGACCCAAGCTATTCCAGTGCCAACGCTCTGCGCTACCCAGCAGCCCTGGTTTGTGTGATAGGCCAGGGGAGATCCATTCACAGCAACCCGGATCCATAGTAAGACGAGTAAGAGGTCCGGAGTTACCAGCCAGGTACACCAGCAAGGCGACACGCTAGCAGCGTCAGTGAACCAGAAGAAACCCAGTAATGGATGCCGGTAAGGAGTCCAGTGGTGGCAGCTGGTGTAAGCCCCTCCTACTGCGACAAGAGGGCGCTTTTTGGATAACGAAAGGGAACGGTGGCAAAGTAAGCCCAGCCGGTTCCCAGCAACAACAGACAGGGTGGCATAGGCGGTCCATCCTGTCACAGGTGGGATTTATGGTCATGCTATCAACAGAGATAGAAATGTCAGGTATGCTCTTGTTTGTGGGTGGGAATATTATTAACTCTGTTTTAGAAAGATTAAGTTTGAGTTGGCGAGAGGACATCCAAGATGATATGGCAGAAAGACAGTCAGTTACACAGGACAACACAGATGTCAAGAGATCAGGAGAGGATAGATAGATTTGGGTATCATCCGCATAGAGATGATACTGAAAGCCAAAGGAACTTATTTGATTTCCAAGAGAAGCGGCATAGATAGAGCACAGCAGAGGACCTAGCACTGAGCCTTTTGGTACTCCAACTGATAGGGGAAGCTGAGCAGAGGTGGCTCCGGAGAAATTAACAGTGAAAGAGCGATAAGAGAGGTAGGATGAGAACCAGGATAGAACAGTATCTTGAAGACCTAGGGAATGCAGCGTTTGTATGAGAAGAGAGTGGTCAACGGTGTCAAATGCAGCCGAGATATCCAGGAGAATTAGGAGAGAGTAATGGCGTTCAGTTTTAGCAGTGATCAGATCATTGACAACCTTGGTCAACGCAGTTTCTGTGGAGTGTTGAGAACGAAAGCCAGACTGAAGAGGTTGTTAGCGGAAAGAAAGCGTGTGAGGCGAGTGTAGGCAAGTCTCTCTAGAAGCTTGGAGGGGCACAGGAGCTGAGAGATGGGATGGTAATTTGATAGAGTATTTGGGTCGGAGTTTTTTTTTTTTAGAATAGGAGTAATCACTGCGTGCTTGTATAGTGATGGAAAGATGCCAGTAGAGAGTGAGAGATTACAGATTTGAGTTAGAGGTGAAATGAGCATAGAAGACAGGGATCTACCAATTTACGAGGGAATAGGATCAAGAGGACAGGAAGTAGAGTAGGAAGATAAGAGCGTAGAAATTTCCTCTTCATTTGTGGGGTCAAATGAAGAGAGGGTGTCAGAGCGTAGTGGGAAGGAATTGAGCCGATTGCTTGTCGAGGAAGAGGATACCATTTCTAGTCTGATCTTGTCCTTGAAGTAGGAAGCAAGATCCTGAGCACTGATAGTAGATGGAGGGTTCGGGGTGGGAGGATTGAGAAGATATTTAAATGTATTGAAAGACGTTTGAGGTTAGAAGCCTGAGCATAGATAAGAGATTGGAAGTATGTTTGTTTTGCAGTGTCCAGAGCATTTCGATAGGAGTGGTAGACAGAAGTATATGTGAAGAAGTCATTAGAGGTGCGAGATTTACACCAGTGACGTTCTGCTTTACGGGACAGTTTTTGAAGATTTCGTGTTGCTTTAGTGTGCCACGGTTGACATTGAAGTCGACGTGTAGTATGTAGTGTCGCTGGAGCCACTTGATCAAGGGCAGTTGCTAAGGTTAGGTGAAAATGAGGTACTGCCATCTCAGGGGATGAGAATGTAGAGATAGGGGAGAGAAGGTGTTGGAGAGAGGTGGAAAATTGTTGAAGATTAATAGAATTCAGATTTCTGCGGGTATGAGGAGGCTTGGTAGCGTTAGACAGTAGAGAGGTTAGAGTAGTGGGGGTGAGTGAGTAGCTGATAAGGTGATGATCCGAGAGGGGGAAGGGTGTGTTAAGAAAATGAGAAACTGAGCATAGTCTAGAGAAAACAAGATCAAGGCAGTGGCCATCCTTATGAGTAGATGATTCAATCCACTGGGAGAGGTTAAGTGAGGAGGTTAGAGAGAGTAGTTTGGAAGCAGCTTTGGAAGGTGGGTTATCCATGGGGATGTTGAAATCACCCATGATGATGGTGGAGATGTCTGACGATAAGAAGTGAGGGAGCCATGCAGAGAAATCCTCAATAAATTGTTGGTGTGCTCCAGGGGGACGATAGATCACCGCAACACGTAGAGAGAATGGATTAAAAATGCGAATAGCATGTACTTCAAAAGATGTGAACGTGAGTGATGGGACATTTGGTAGAACTGTAAACGTGCACTGTGGGGAAAGAAATAGTCAAACCCCACCTCCTTGTCTGCCTTCAGGTCTGGAGGTGTGGGTGAGATGGAGGCCACCATGTGAAAGTGCTGCAGGTGAGACAGTGTCTGATTGCATGAGCCATGTTTCTGTTATTGCCAGAAGGTTGAGGTTTTTTGAGAGGAAGAGATCATGAATGGAGGTAAGTTTGTTACAAACAGAGCGTGCATTCCAAAGGGCACATTTAAAGGAGGTTTGCTATAGAACGGTAGTGCTCTGATGTATGTGTGTGTGAGGAGTGTGGGGGACCTGGATTAGGTGATATATCACCAGCTAATAGAAGCAGAGTGAGAGAAAGATAGGCAAGGGGATTGTAAGATGTGTGACTTTTTATTTTCTGGTGACAGGTGGAGGTTGTACTTGTTAGAGATAATAAATAGGACAGCAGTTCATGGGTGTTGACTAGAGGGGAGTGGAGTAATTCAGGTGCAATATGAACACATGTTTGTGTTGGTGGAGGGGTGAAAGATGACACAGTTCTAAAGATCATGCCATGAAAAGAGACCAAGAAAAGCAATTTGTTAAACATTGTGATAAAAGGATTTAAAGCCAAAAAGGTATGGGATTTTAAAGAATTACCTTTTTGCAGTGTTCCATATAGATAGACAAGTAATGCAGAAATAGGCTGTGGCAGATGTAGCTTATTGCTGGAAGTAAAATCAAGTCAAATGTTGTCCAACTGTGTTGTCTAACTGTGCATTTTCGTCCACTTCGTGAGAAAATCCCACTTAGCGTAGAAATCATACACTCTCCCCCCACATACGTCTCCCCATAGTCTGAAGCTAAGATGTAGTCAGTGTAATTTAGGAATACACTACAGATGTGCTAATTGGTAAGCTAATCAAAGGAAAAAAAAAACATTTGTGGAATAGGATACAGGAGGCCAGATACCTATCATAAATTAGGCAGCAATAAAAGACTGGGCCAACCTAAGTTTAAACAGATAACAATTTCCTATAACATACTTTTAAACACACAGTTGCAGAGACGAGATACAGAAATTAATGTAGTTCTGAGTAGTATAATCTGGACATATACAGGAAAGAAAACTCTTCATTGCTTGATAAAAAAAAACAAAAAACAACAACTGATAACATCTTCCAAAGACAATTTAGTGTACAAAAAGACACAAAGGGCCGGATTCATCTTAGGACATAAGTCAATTTGCGTGCCATATCTTGCGCGAAATAGCTCTGAAACAGACTTTACCTCAATGAATGCTACTGTATGCAAATCAGGTCTGAACACAAATTACACTTATGACTGCCTACGACTTGAAAGGCAGAACAAAGAAGGGAAGGGGCGGATGAATGTAGGCAATGTACATCTATAGGGCACATGTAAGTGCCGACTGATTTTAAGGACTGCCACGGCATAGTATTTATATTAAAAACTACACATATGTATGCCACCGCATTAAGAATATCCTGACTTGTGTATTTACTGTTAAAATCAAATTTAAAATATATATTTTTTTGATAAAATTCTTTACTAGTGATTATAGTACTAAGAGCTGTTCATTTGTTTTATAATAATTTTTTATTTTACATGCATTCTGATGGGACTTTATATTGCATGTGCGTATCCTGCAGTTTGTTCTATCTGTTGATACACGGTAACCCATATTCAAATGGAAACCTATATTGAGATTTGTTTGTATTTGAATATGGTTGAAAATATGCTCAATTTCTGGGCTCGTGTTTTTAAATGCAAGTTGCATGCAGGTTGCATCCAAAGATGAATCAGGCCCTAAGTTCAGAAACTTGTATCTTGAAGGTTGTATCTTGAAGTTCCCCCCTGTTTGGGGGCGAACTCTAGTTCCATACTGCTGGCAACACATGTCTGGACTGCTCCATGTCAAAAATAAGCATTACCCTCCTAGTAGACTTCTGTGGTGGCCAGCAGTGCTTTCCAAGGGTTTCAGAGAATCATACTATAATTGGGGTTGCGAGGAACTTCACTTACTAATCTGTCTTCTATGTTAGCATCCCCTATAACTAGGACTCAATGTCGGCAACGTGTGCATTGCACCCACGTCTGTGTGCACGCCATTTTAAAATTAATTTCAAGACTTAAAATTGTACCACGTTTACTACCAAGGGTAGCAACTAGCTGTCCCTGGGTAGCCAGCCATAAAACTCAGACGGCACCACCAGCGGTACATTGTCAGGCCTCTGAATACAGGTAAGCCCCTACACAGAAAACAAAAAGCATACTATCCATCTGTTCTCTCTATCCTCAGCTAGAAACACGAAAATATGCCATGGAAGAGGAGGCGTTGCACTATATACTACCTGACAGCATGTTTATTTTCTGTCCCTGCCTAAAGTTAGAAGAGGCATTCTTAAGGCTGCCATGAGGGATTTTTGTTTTCTAGCCTATTTAGCACTATAAGTCCGAAAGACAAAAAGATGCAGCTTCTAATATTCAAATGTTCTTTAAGTGAACTCAATCCAGAAACCTCAAGTCTCCACAAAGAAATATATCAGGGGGAAAGAAAAAAAAAGAACTTACCGTGCTTTCTTTTCTCTAGCTGTATTTGAGCTATTTCACTCAGTAGAACAATGTCTTGAAAAAGTGAATGGTCTAAACATATGTCAGGAGCCAGAATTACTGTAGTCTTGGGCATCAAAGAGCAGGCTTGAGGCATTTCTGTTGCTGCAACCAATGCATTCATACCAGCCAATGGGTCCTCAGTTTTGATGTGCGCAGAGTTTATATTAGGAAGTTCACAAAACACATCTTTCCCTTTACCGCTGAAAGCTCCAGGTGCCATATCACCTATGTCTCCGTCTGTAAATTCCTTAACTGGCAAAGAATGTAAGTCCGTAATTTCATTTGTTCTGTGAGATTGTTCAACGTTTTGAGGCAAGGCCATCAAATTTACTTCAGCATTCTCAGCATGGCTGAATGTGTCGAGAAAATCAGTCTGAGTTAAAGGAGTCCCTTTTCCATTGCTCAAGTTTACTTCAGAAATGCAAGATGGAAGAGATTCTATTAACGTTTTATGTTCAATCTCTGTTGTAATAGGAAAGTCTATTTCCTGAAAAAGAATATTTTGACATTCCATAGAATCTGCACACACTCCTTCTTGATCCTCAAGGCGTTCCCTACAGAGAACAGAAGTTACATCTTCAAATTTGACTGTGTCACTCAATGTTTTACCGGTCTCAGAATTCTCTAAAACGTGAGTAGGGTTCAAATTCAGAGATGTTTCAATGCAATTAGCACTTAAGTGGGGAAGTTTGACAACATCTGTTTGTTGGGTTATATAAGAGATGCACTGTTGAACAGAGGGTGAAAAAGACTTGAATGAGTATCCATGTGTGGGATCTGAAAAATAAAATAAATATAATTATCTACAGAAAGGACTTCAGACATGTTGGTTAAATTACTTTGATAACTTGAGCTATGAAAACTGTCACAGTAGTGCAGTATAGCCTCATTACATCTGTTTACATTATGTTTCAGGCAGAGCCCACAGCTCAGTAATTCCCCATGCAATGAGACCCATTATCTCCTTGGGCCCCGGTGCACCACACCTGCTGCACCAATTCTAGATCTTCCACTGGTTTCAGGTTATTTGATGTATTTTTGACAGCAGATTTTATTTATTTTCTCTAAGGCAGTAACCCAATTTAAGACTTCAGTAGATAATATTTTTCCCCAGATTATAATCTTATGGGTTTATGTGTTTAAATATCATATAGGTTTGAATTTGGTACGGAGTTGCAATAAAGGTATTACTAACCCACAAAAACTAGGACTGGAAACAAACCTTTGAGTGGAGAAGAGACATCTTGCTTCATATCCGTATCCTTTATTGACTCTTCATGAACCTCCATTTTGGTTGACATAATAGTAGTAGGAGGTGTGAAGCACAAGGAAGGAAATTTGGACAGGTGTATATCAGGCGGTTCTTCCATTTTATTTGACATCTGGAAAGATTTGATAGGCAGAGACGAGGGACTAAACACATTTCTGCAGGAAGCAGAAACGGGCGGAGAAATCACATTCCTCTGTAATGTCCCTGTACTGCATAATGAACTTTTTTTAGTTGTTTCTGAAGTCTGCGCCACAACTTTTTCTTCCCCCAATTTGATCCGATCCTAGATGAAGGTGGAAAACACACAAATCTATCATTAGGTTTTCTTTCTGAAGTCTATTATTAAAAATGGCACATACAGTAAAGAATGGGATCTCTGCTAATTGGTACAATCTCAGGGGGAAATTTAAATGAATGTAAAAAAGACATTTTAGTTGACATAGTTTGAAACAACTAACTTTTATTTACTTCAGGTTGGCATGAATCTACATTTAAACATCTAAAATATATGTACATTGCTGTAATAGTTATACAACACTCGACGTGTTAAAAAGTGTTGTGAACGGAAGAATTTTCTGTATTTTATACTTAGTTGAAATCCAACATTTCCCGTCTGTAAAAATAAATAAATAATAAATAAATTAAATAAAAAAATAATAATAAAAAAAAAGTTTGTTAACCTTTAAATTGTTTAGCAACAATGACAATAAAATGCTTCCGGCAACTGATAAGCTTGCAAGTGTTTTTGCCAATTCTTCCATTCTAGAACTGCAACTTCAACGCATTGATATTTTGGGTTGTCTTTCATTATCTGCTGTCTTTAAGACATGTTACAATATTTTAAAAGACTTGATTCAGGACAGAGAGCTTTCTTTTTTTCAGCTAGTCGGTTATATATGTATTTATATATTGCTATTAACTCATCTTCTGTTTCTAGAGTCCTACTTCCACCATTCCACCAACGTATTTGTATTGTTAGCACTTGCCAATCTGATTCTATGCAATCAAACCCACATGGTTGTAATTTTTTGACTTCATTTCTTTTGCTACATGTTATAGAAATTAATTGCCAGTGTAGGTTATCGCACCCTCTTTATTTAATATGTATAAAACATAACTAGATTGTGAAATGATATCAATGTTAAAACTGTTGTGATTACTGAGAGGGAAAAAAAAATCATTCCGGGCCTGATTCATTAAGGCATGCAGAATGAACATAATGTGCATTTTTTTAAAAACCATACATAATTTGGGCATACACATCTGTATTCAATTAGAAGTGGATTCTGAAGAAACGTCTCTTTTTGAGTACGTGTCTAGGTATGCTCTGCGTACACGGTGTGATGGGCTAACTTTGCAACCAGGTTTGTGGGGGAAGAATGAAAGTAGGTTATACAGTTTATTTGGGTTGCTTTCTCATTGGAGTAGTCAGTATCAGTCTGTTACTGACTGTCACAAGACACTTGCCAATTTGTGAATGCCAACTACAAAATAGTTGGAGGAGAAACCAGCTGCCATCAAAGCTCCTTCACAGACACCTGGAACTGCTTACTTCTGGGTATAGCTGGTGCAGTGCATCTTTTTTTGTGGGCTGGCTGGTACCTCCTAACCACTTGCTATGGATCAGGGCTTCTGAGTAGTGGGCAGAGCATTGAGATGTTGGTTCAACACAGGACAGACGAGGAACAGATTAGAGTGTAAGCTCTTATCTGTTGATCACAGGATACAGCAGACAATAAGAGGTACTAGGGATTTCCAGAAGTTCAGAAGGTATAAAACAATACATGGTCAAAAAGGGCTCTTTTTTTATACAGGTTTACAGCCCTAATCTGGAAGGAAGTAATCCAGCCACCTGCCTTTTTAAACAAACCAGGCAGATTCATGCAGCTTGCACATGAATCAGCCTGGTGGGGTTTCACCCCTTTATTTAACCTTGTTGATAGTGGCATGAGGCAGTGTACGTATCCACGATTTGCCAGAGAGAGTGGGGCTCATTCTCCTCTCCTGGTGCCAGACAGTCTATGGAAAGCAACTTATATTTAAACTACCCACCAAAAACCACATCCAGGGTCCCTTCGTCAGGATCTGGCTCTCCCCACTGGCTAAATATGTTACCAGCTGGAAATCAGCCAGATCCCACAGCAAAAGTCCCCAGCTGCTGCTACCTAGAGCTCTCTGAGCACCAGTAGGCAGCTCAGCCTGCTGGGTTTCCCCAGGAGGGGCTGCATATCCTGGATACATTTGACTCCAGGAGGCTAGTCTGCAAAAACCTCCGGCAGGAACTTCAAGTTGGCTGTCGGGGATACCACTCTGTGACAATCCCCTTGGCCCCCACTGGACCTCCAGGGCAAAGGTAAAAAACACTTTTGTATTAAATGCACATTTAAACGTAAACATTTTACACACTCCCGGCGACTAGTGCCGGGAATTAACCCTTTCAATGCAGCAGTTACTTATCGTTGCCCAGCGCAAATACATTAAATATATTCATTATTTAAAACATTTAAAATACACATTTACCCTCCCAGGTGCCAGACACTCAGGACACAGCTACACACGGCAATTGCTGCATTGAAACAGACAATACACTGTAGGATTCACACAATATATGCACTCTATGGACAAAAGTATTCGGACAGTTGACCATTACACTAACAGGCACTGTAATGACACTGTATTCAAATACATATACCTTAATACCGAGTTGGTCCTCCTTTTGCAGCGATAACAGCTTCCACTCTTATTGGAAGGCTTTTCACAAGATGTTTGAGTGTTTCTGTGGGAATTTGTTTCCATTCATTCTGGAGAGCATTTATGAGGTCAGGCACTGATATTGGACGAGAAGGCCTGGCTCGCAATCTCCATTCCAGTTCATCTCCAAGGTGTACGATGAGGTTGAGGTCAGGGCTCTGTGCGGGCCAGTCAAATTCTTCCACACTGAACTCCTCAAACCATGTCTTTGTCATCCTTGCTTTGTGCCCCGGGGCACAGTCATGTTGGAATAGAAAAGTGCCTACCCCAAACTGTTGCCACAAAGTTGGAAGTATAGCATTGTTCAAAATGACTAAGTAGGCTAAAGCCTTAAGACTGGAGATAAGGGGCCTAGCCCAAACCCTGAAAAACAGCCTCATGCCATTATCCCTCCTCCACCAAACTTCACAGTTGGCATAATGCAGTTAGGCAGGTAAGGTTCTCCTGGCATCCGCCAAACCCACACTCACCCATTTGACTACCAAACAGAGAACCACGATTATTCACTCCACAGAACATGTTTCCACTACTCCACAGTCCAGTGTCAGTGTGCTTTACACTACTCCATTCAACGCTTGGCATTGGTCTTGGTGATGCGAGGCTAGCATGCAGCTGCTCGGCCATGGAAACTCATTTCATTAAGCTTCAGTCGCACAGTTTTTGTGCTTACATTAATGCCAGTGGAAGTTCGGAACTCTTCAGCTATGGAATCAGCAATTCATTGGCGACTTTTATGCAATATGCGCCTTAGCAGTCATTGATCCCGCTCTCTGATATTTTACGTGGTCTTCTGATTCATGGCTGAGTTGCTGTTGTTCCTAAATGCTTCTACTTTCTAGTAATATCACATACAGTTGACTGTGGAATATCCAGCAGGGATGAAATTTCACAGACTGTCTTATTGCAAAGCTGGCATGACAGTACCACGTTTGAAGTCACTGAGCTCTTCAAAACGACCCATTTTGTATCACAAATGTTTGCAAATGGAGACTGCATGGCTAGGTGCTGGATTTTATACACCTCTGGCAACGGGTCTGACTGAAACACCTCAATTCAATAATTAACATATTTATATTCCATATACACTATAAGGACAAAAGTCCCAGCAGAATGCATAGAAAAAAATCCAATCTATGTCACTATAATTAATTAGTGACTATATTTTTATATAATAACTATATTAATAGTATAGTCATTAATTCTTAAAAAAAAAATAATCTTTTTTTTTTTTTTTTTTTTTTATTAAATATGTTTCGGAATGTTATTAATGTCAACCCCCTATGTCTTCTTTGCACATATATGTACATATAGCATTTTTCACAGATACCACAATGGCCATTTTTACAACCTCAAACAATACAAGCTGGTTGCTGGGCTTGGAGTAATCTTTTCGATATATTCCTGGAATTTACAAGTACAACTTATTTTACTTGATATTAAAAAGTTAATTTGGACAATGGGCCCAATTCATTAAGGAATGTAAATGCAGATACGTTGTATTTTGTGAAAAATCTGCGCATGTCCAGAACCAGACAAAATGCCAATGAACGCAGCAACATAGAATTAATCTTCAAGCGCAAAGGACATTTACTACAGCCTACGTTTTCAAAGATAGAACATGGACGGGACTGGGCATATGCACAGTCAATTTACAATAAGGGCATGCCAAGCTTTAGCGCCTGCAGCAACTTCTGATTCAAACTTTGGGCATCTCAAAAGGCATGTGTTTCTCTGTCGTATCACTTGTACCAGCTACAGGTCGGTTGTAAGTGCCAATTACTATTGACGATGGCTGCGTGTGCAAGCTAGAACATGCGTTTCCAATCAGGAGCAACTGCTAAAATGCATTCTATGTACAGTAGACATTCATAATATCCTATCAAATGAAATTATTATTAACTGGTGACATTGATGAAATATATTTTTATTCTGTGCATTCTTTTGGTACTTTATATTCCACATATATATCGGACGTATCATGCAGTCTATTGTCTGTTAGAGCAGAGTGCACCTAGACCTGTATTCATCAACAGATGTATCTTTATATCTGCTCCTAGTTGAATATGGATGTGCGTATGCCATATTTACAAGAGTTTAAAAAAACAAAAAAAAAAACATAATTTACGCTTGTTGTGTGTCCCTTAATGAATCAGTCTCTATAGGTCTAATTTCTATCATTCCAATATTGATCTCACCGGTGTGCCAATGGGTTTCTGGGAACAACATACTTCAGTAGAAGGAGCAGCTGTAAATTGTAAGACAGACTACAGATTTATTACCTGGAAATGCTCACTATCCCCCTTCATTGAAAAAAACTTTGATCACAATGTTCTTGGTTGCTACAGATAACATCTCCACTTTTTCAAACCCACAATTTAGTAAATATACCCCCTGGAATGCCTGTGAGACTCCAAAATTTCAAAGAGTTCTCCCAGACGAGCAGGAAATCATTCTTTATCCAGCTCACGCAATTAGGGAGCTACAAAATGTTGGCAAGTATGATTTACTTTCATAAATTTGCATCACAAAGAGTAAACTGTGATGCCGACAATGAAATTTTGTACTGTTTTTCTATAAACACTGCAACATCTGACTCTCATTAACCCTTGAATAGAGATGATTACCCTAGAGGATCACATACTTTTTCGAACACAGTTAATGTTAGAGCAACATGTTCAAGAAATGAAAGAATACAAAATTCATTAGAATTTTCTTTAATCAGATTTAGTTTCTACTATAATTATACGTTAAGTGAAGATCAAATCATATTTTAAATCAAACAAGTGCATGAGTACAGAAAATTGACAAACTTTGGAAAACCACTGGAAAAATAGTGATCAGTGCAGGACGAAACACACGGTGAATGATGTCAAATAATGAGAAGTGTTAATAGTAAGAGAAAAAAGGAAAGCAATCAAAATGAAAAAATAAAACAATAGTTGTGGGGTAGAAGAAGACAACATTGTCATGGAAAGGACATAATCTGTAACAGCTGAACACTGACAAGGAGAAAAAGGCAAGATCAGATGGGGTAAATCAATTCCTTTTTGTGTCCTGAATCAAACTACAAATTACTAAGGAATAAGCATCTGATTTTCTAATGTTAGACTATTGGTCAAAACAGTCTACCTGGGCATATATTTGACCTTACCGTAAATTTCTCATTTCTGGGATATTCTTGAGAATTAAGCGGCGCTCTCCTATGCAGTTCTTTAACTTCCAATTGTGACGTTTTCTGCAGTTGTGTGTGTGTATTTCTATGTAGATCTAGAGCATCTTTTTGATCACTCCTCTGTGATTCCAGAGCATCTAGTTGTGCACTCATATGGAGATCTACAGAGTGTGCTGCTTGCTGCTGCAGTAACATATATAGCTCATGTTGTCGCATGAGATGCTGTTGAGAGAAAATCTGAAGCTGATGAGCATGCTGCAGTGAACTGCGTGTCGATGAATACATAGACGGCCAAAGTGAGGAAGTCCGATCCAGTATTTCTGCTGAGGCACGAAAAATAAGAGATTACAAACGGCAATACACACAAAAAACTAACATATGAACTGTGTCATATTTTATTACTTTTTCTTAAAAAAAAAAAAATTATAATCATATATGCATGCACTTTTATATATATATATATATATATAGTGGCAAGAGCCCGCTACTGCTGAAGCACACGCGAACAACTTCTTCCTTTTTATGTCGTTTTATTGTCAGGATGGTAAATGTTTTGACACCGTACAGATTTCACAGCAATACTTGGAGACCCTAAACGCTAGCTAGACATAGCTTAGCTCTCTCAAGCCCAGCCAGCTTCCCCAGCGTTGATCTCCCTGCACAAATGATACAAACAAGCTTTTATACCTGATACTCCTCCCCCAGCCTTAGCTTGATGGACAGGTGACACACCCACCTTCTCTTTAAAAGGAAACGCCCCATCACTGGCTCTGTTTGCACTAAAGAGGCACACCGTGTCTGTTTGCTGAGAGGAAGGATTTCTCTGCATGTAAGTTAACCAAACTTAAACTATTGTTTGTTACACATAGGTCTTTACATTCAATCTAGGTGCATTGCTGCACAAATGTTTTACTTTACTGCTTTCTCTGCATATTGCCATCTAAATGCCTCCTTTTGTTAATATATATATATATATATATATATATATATATATATACACACACACACATATATATATATATATGTATATATATATATATATATATATATTATTATTACTATTATCTTTTATTTGTTAGGCTCCACAAGGTTTCCGCAGCGCCGCACATAGTACAAACAGTAGACTATACAGCGTATAACAGTACAGAACAATAAACAAAAAGTACCAATACTTCAGAAACTCCAGGCAGGCAGATGCAATAGACACGGAGCAGAAGAACGGGTAAGGAGACAGGAGGGAAGAGGGCCCTGCTCATACGAGCTTACATCCTAAGGGAGGGTAAAACAGACCAGGCACAAGAGGAGCCAGTTGAGGGAATAGGAGAGAGGGGAGAATGAGCGGAGGAGATGGGGGTTAAGTGGATGGTTGGTAGGCTTTGAGAAAGAGGTGAGTTTTGAGTGCACGTTTGAAGGAGCACAGAGTAGGAGAGAGGCGGATGGAGCGAGGGAGGTCATTCCAGTGAAGGGGGGCTGCACGGGAAAAGTCCTGGATTCTGGAATGGGAAGAGGTGATCAGAGTGGAGGAGAGGCGGCGGTCATTGGCCGAGCGCAGGGAGCGGGCGGGAGTGTGAATGGAGAGGAGGTTAGAGATATAAGGGGCAGTAGAGTGGTTGAGAGCCTTGTAAGTGGTGGTGAGGAGTTTGAAAAGAATTCTGTAGGGGAAGGGGAGCCAGTGTAGGGCAAGGCAGAGAGGGGAGGCAGAGGAGGAGCGGCGTGAGAGGTAGATGAGTCTTGCGGCCGCATTGAGTATAGAGCGGAGGGGGGAGAGACGGGAGTGAAGGGAGGCCGGTGAGGAGGAGGTTGCAGTAATCCAGGCGGGAGATGATGAGTGCGTGTATGATGGTTTTGGTGGCCTCCTGAGAGAGAAAGGGACGGATGCGGGCGATGTTGCGTAGTTGGAAGCGACAGGCTTGGGCAAGAGAATGAATGTGGGGGGCAAAAGAGAGAGAAGAATCAAAGGTGACACCCAAGCAGCGGAGTTGGGTGACAGAGGAGATGGTAGTGTTGTTAACGACAATGGAGAGGTCATGGTGGGATGGGAGGCTGGGAGGAGGAAAGACAATGAGTTCAGTTTTGGAAATGTTGATTTTAAGAAAGCGCTCCGACATCCAGGAGGAAGAGAAAAAGGTGGCAAAGTCAGAAGCGGAGAGGGAAGACGGGACAGAAGGGGGTATGGGGGAGAGTAGGGAGCTAAAAATGGCAAAGAGGCAGCGGGGATTGGAGGACTGAGAAGAAATGAGGGACTTAAAGAAGGATTGTTTGGCGAGGGAGAGGGTGGAGCAGAAAGAAGAGAGGATGAATTTAAAGTTAATGAAGTCGGCCAGGGAACGAGATTTCCTCCAGAGGAGTTCAGCAGTGCGAGAGCACTTTTGGAGGAAGTGGGTGAGTTTTGAGTGCCAGGGCTGGGGAATAGTGCGGCGTCTGCTGACAGTAGAGGCCGGGGCGACAGCATCCAGGGCAGTAGTGAGGGAGATATTGTAGAGGGAGGACAGACCAGGAGGACCAGGAGGGAAGGGGTGATAGGAGATAACAGTTATCAGTGCAACCGGTTTAATCGCATTCTCTTTGCAAAGTGACATCCTAATGGAAAGAGGACACTGATTAGTGTTAGTCGAAGATGAGGTTGTGACAGAGGAATTGCCTGATCTTGTATATATGGTCCAAGAAAGCTCATGGTCTTGTGACTATCTGGTACGCAGTTTTTTTTTACCTAGGGTTGCATGTTGCACATGTGTGCTACATTTTTCACCCTTGGGTTTACTACTTGTTTTAGCACTCTGTCTCCTGGTGGAGGACTATCTCTGGTTTCTGGTGCAGTTTTATATATAACAATACTGCACTATGTTATTTTTTGTTCTTCTTTTTTCTACATTGTCGTTATGTCTGATGGAGACTGAGAGGGATTACCTCTGAAGAGGAAACCTCCATATGATCTTTACTTCTTGAATACATCTTCACGGTACGCAGTTATTACATCTTCCCAACACCATATTTGTGATATTACACATTGGGGCGCCCTACTTGTTTTTCTGTTGCAATATATATATATATATATATATATATATATATATATATATATATATATACACACACATATATATATATATATATATATATATATATATATATATATATATATTTATATATCAATATATATATATATATATACACACATATTTATATATACATATATATATATATACATATATATATATATATATATATATATACACATACATACATATATATATATATATATATATACATATATATATACATATATATATATACGTGCTGTAATACAAAGACAGGCAGGGCGCCTCTAAGTGGAATATCAAATATACAAGGTGGAAATGCGTAATAATATGCGTACCGTAAGGTAAGCAGCAATGGGTTTCCAGGAAAAAATGGAGCAGTCTCTGCTGTTCTTATAGTCCTCCAAATCTCCACCAATCAGTCAAACAATATAAAAAGAGCAAACATAGTGTAACACTGAAATGTAATTGGTAAGGGCCGTTCACCAAATACCCCACAATCCTACGGATAAAAGCACATATACATATACATATATATATATATATATATATATATATATATATATACATATATATACATATATATATATATATATATATATATACATACATATATATATACATATATATACATATATACATATATATATATATATACATACATATATATACACATACATATATATATATATATATATATATATATATATACATATACATATATACATACTGTCACGGGCACTAGGAGTCTTTACCCAGGGATCACCAGGTGATAGGCTTACCAGAGCAGTATAGGTGGTAATATGGTACTCTGGTAGCAGGGTGATCACGGAACAGGAAATAGCAGATGATGAGATGCTCAGGAAAGTCTATGACTAGCAGCACTGGCAATATGGAGGTAGTAATACACGAGGAACTGTATGGACAAAGGACACGTGAAGGTAGTCAGTGGTCTGCGGTAGCAAGTTGTACCACTGCTATAGTGAGGAGGAATGTCCAACAGAAACGAGGAGGTGATGAGAGTCAGCGGTCTGCGGATAGCAAGTTGTACCGCTGTCTGAGTGAAGGAATGGAATCCAAGTGGAGGTATCCGGGGAGTCAGTGGTCTGCGTTAGCAAGTTGTACCACTGCTATGTGAGAGGATACTGGAGCAGGTGAAACTGGAAACAGGGGTCAGTGGTCTGCCACTAGCAAGTTGTACCACTGAATATATATGTGAGGAGGTGCACGGGGAGAGACTGCAACACAATATATACACGGGCACCTTGACTTTGATCCACAGTAATATGCACAATATAAATGAATAAATGACTGAACAACACTGCCAATGTAGAAAGTCTCTTGAAGTAATCCAGCATGAGATAACACAGTCAAAGATGGCAATAGACTCAGCGGATAGTACACTCCAGAGGAGAACCAACACAGTCCAGCAAGGTATGCAATACACAGCACAGTCAATGGGAAGTATGCATACCGTGGTTCAGGAGAAGGCAGTCAGACAGGAGTGCAGAGATACCTGAAGGGCAGGAGGCCGGCAGGATCCAAAGTCCCTGGATGGGTGAAGCGGTGGTCTAGCAGGTGCAGCGCACAAGTAGGTAGACCAGCAGGGAACACAGGAAGGCGTGGAGAGCGGATCAGTAGTAGATGGATGAGTAGCGCTGAGAAGTAACAGCAGCGGGTCTCTGCGGGAACACGGAGGTAGCCAATAGCAACCAGTAGGTGCAGTAACGATGGGACACCGGAGCAGAGTTGAACTGGAACAGTTGATCACGGAGAGTAGCGGGTAGCAATAGTGGCAGCAGACTCAAGGAAACACGGGAGAGTTGACAAGGGCTGAAGACTGAAGCGCACAGGGGCAGCGGATAGGAATCAGCCAAACAGTCACGATGAAACACAGACGGGTTGCAGGTTGAAGACTGTAGTGCACGGAGGCAGCGGATAGGAATCAGCTAGCAGTCACGATGATGAAACACAGACGAGTTGCAGGTTGAAGACTGTAGTGCACGGAGGCAGCGGATAGGAATCAGCCAAACAGTCACGATGATGAAACACAGACGAGTTGCAGGTTGAAGCCTGTAGTGCACGGAGGCAGCGGATAGGAATCAGCTGGCAGTCACAATCATGAACAGGTGAGTGGATGTGAATGAAAGACTGTAGTGCACGGAGGCAGCGGATAGGCATCAGCTAACAGTCCCAATGATACATGGTAGAGTTGAAGTGATTAGAAGACTGTAGTGCACGGAGGCAGCGGATAGGAATCAGCTCACAGTCACGATGATACAGTAGATGGTAGAAGTGGTATGGGAACCACCGTAGTAGAAGTGGTTTGGAAACCACAGAGGTAGAAGTGGTTTGGAAACCACAGGAATCAGCTGGGCTGAATAAACGAGGAAACACAGGAACACCTTCAGAGACTCATGGGGAATGAGACTCCAAGATCAGGCAATGTGGTGATGACCACAGGTGCTTAATATAGGGAGGTTGCCTGATCTGCCAATTTAGTTAAAGGAACATACACTGGAGGTATGGAAAGGGCTGCGCATGCGCAGTCCCTCAGGATGGAGGACGGCCACGGTTCCTAAATGTCCGGGAAGAAGCACTCACAGTCCGGTGAGTGACAGTACCCCCCCTTTTAAAGGTGGGCACAGAACGCCTGGAACCGGGCTTGTCCGGATTTTTGGAATAAAACTTCTTCAGAAGGGCAGGAGCATTAAGATCTTCAGCTTTGATCCATGAACGCTCTTCAGGACCAAAGCCCTTCCAATGAACGAGGAAACGGAGGACTCCTCGCGAAATTTTTGCATCCAATACCTCAGTAATCTCGAAATCCTCCTCCTGATGAACTTGAACTGGCTGCGGTGCTGAGGGAGGAGTCGAGAAACGGTTGATGATGAGAGGTTTGAGCAAGGACACATGGAAGGCATTGGAAATCCGAAGATTCTTAGGAAGAAGAAGTTTAACACATACTGGATTGATAACTTGAATGATCCTATATGGACCAATAAAACGAGGGGCGAATTTCATAGATGGAACCTTCAAACGAATATTTTTGGTAGATAACCAGACACGATCTCCAATTTTTAGTGGTGGAATAGCCCGCCTCTTCTTATCTGCGAAAGACTTATATTTATTAGATGTCTTCTTTAAACAGGTTTTGACCTGAGACCAGATATTTTTGAAGGTTTGACAAGCAGTCTCCACAGCAGGAACTTGGGTGGGCGGGAGGGCAGGAAATTCCGGAAAAGACGGATGGTGACCGTAGACCACAAAGAATGGAGTTTTGGATGATGACTCATGGTACATGTTGTTATGGGCGAATTCAGCCCAAGGGAGCAATTCTACCCAGTTGTCTTGGTTGGCTGAAGAGAACATCCTAATAAAAGTCTCAAGATCTTGATTGACTCGTTCCGTTTGTCCGTTAGATTGCGGATGGTAAGACGATGAGAGTGCTAATCGTATGCCCAAGGTTTTACAAAGGGCCCGCCAGAATCTGGAAACGAATTGTACTCCTCTATCCGACACAATCTCAGACGGACATCCATGGATGCGGAAGATTTCTTTAATGAAATGTTCAGCCAGAGTAGACGAGGAAGGTAAACCGGACAGAGGGACGAAATGGACCATCTTCGAAAATCTGTCTACCACTACCCAAATAGTATTGTGATTCTTACTTGGTGGCAAATCAGTAACGAAATCCATACTAATATGGGTCCAAGGCTTGGACGGAATGGGTAGTGGTCGCAGCAACCCTGCTGGAGTTCTGCGGGAGGATTTGAACTGAGAACATAAATCACAGGAAGCAATAAACTCTTTGACGTCTCTCCTCATTGAAGGCCACCAGTAACTACGAGAGAGAATCTCAAAGGTCTTGTGTTCACCGGCGTGTCCAGAAAAACGAGAGGCATGGAACCACGAAAGGATTTTCCTCCTCAGAGTAGGAGGCACAAGGGTCTTCCCAAATGGTAGCATTTTGGTGGATGAAGCAGCCAGAGAAATACATTTGGGGTCTAGAATAGCATGGTTGGGAACCTCTTCTACATCAGAGGACGTCACAAAAGCTCGAGATAGAGCGTCAGCTTTCTTGTTCTTAGCGGCTGGTTTGAAGGTTATAATTAATTCAAAACGGGAAAAGAAAAGAGACCATCTTGCTTGACGAGGGTTCAAGCATTGAGCAGATTGCAAATATGACAAGTTCTTATGATCCGTGAAGATCGTCACCGGATGGCGAGCTCCTTCCAACAAGTATCTCCATTCCTCTAATGCAGCTTTGATGGCCAGCAACTCCTTGTCCCCGATAGTATAATTTTTCTCTGCGGGCAGAAGACCCCGAGAGTAGAAGGCACAAGGATGTAATTTTTGTTGCTCCGAGCGTTGGGAGAGAATAGCTCCTAAGCCCACATTAGAGGCATCTACTTCTAGGAAGAAGGGGAGTGTCACATCAGGCTGTCGCAGAATGGGAGCAGACGAGAAGGCCTCTTTGAGGATTTGGAAGGCTTGGAGAGCCTCAGATGACCATTGCTTAGTATTAGCCCCTTTCCGAGTTAGGGCCACAATGGGAGATGCAATGGATGAAAAGTCTTGAATGAAGCGTCTATAGTAATTGGCAAAACCTAAGAAACGCTGGATGGCACGAAGAGTAGTTGGCTGAGGCCAATGTAGTACAGCATTTACTTTGTCTGGATCCATCTTCAGGCCAACTCCGGAAACTATATACCCCAAGAATGGAATCTGGGGTAACTCGAATGAACATTTTTCCAATTTACAGAACAACGAGTTTTTCCGTAGTCTGGAGAGGACCTCTGCCACATGTTGGTGATGAGAAGGCAGGTCCTGTGAGAAGATCAATATGTCGTCTAGGTAGACAACGACACATACATATAATAAGTCCCGAAAGATCTCATTGATGAAACCCTGGAAAACAGCGGGGGCATTACACAGCCCGAAGGGCATTACTAAATATTCGTAATGCCCATCTCTGGTGTTAAACGCGGTCTTCCATTCGTCACCGGAACGGATTCTAATTAAATTGTAAGCACCACGAAGATCCAACTTAGTAAATATCCGAGCTCCCTTGATGCGATCAAATAGCTCAGTGATCAGCGGAATGGGATACCGATTCTTGATAGTAATGGCGTTGAGTCCACGAAAATCTATACAAGGGCGTAATGATCCATCCTTCTTTTTGACGAAGAAGAACCCAGCTCCAGCGGGAGAGGTGGAAGGTCGAATGAACCCACGCTGGAGATTCTCCTGTATGTACTCAGATGTGGCTTGAGTTTCAGGTAACGAGAGAGGATAGACCCGACCCCTGGGAGGAGTCTTGCCAGGTAGAAGGTCGATCGGACAATCCCAAGAACGATGAGGAGGAAGACGTTCAGACTGAGCTTTATCAAACACATCGGCAAATGAAGCATACTGAGGAGGGAGTCCCGGGGAGGAAGATGAGATGGAAGATCGCTGTACTTTAAGAGGAATAACTTGAGAGAGACAACGATGGTGACAT